>NC_052146.1:66093353-66384702 GCF_902713615.1 Scyliorhinus canicula
ACCTCCCCAGTCTCCACCCCCCCCCCCCCACCCCCTACCCCCTCCCACAAACAGATGCCTACTTATGTGTTGTAAATAATTTGGCCAATTGTACAGTTGCTGCTGTTGAGCTGGTGCATAATACCTCACCAGTTACTTTATTTGATGTTTTTCATTTATTTTTTATTACTACTTTTTTTTTGGTATGTTTGTGTGTGCCCTTCCCTTCTATATATATATATATCATATTCTGTGTGCATAATGGCAAATATACTTTGTTCAAAAACACAATAAAAAACATTTATTAAAAAAAAGTGTTGACGCCATCGGAAACGCCGTCACGTTTCTCGACGGCGTCAATAAGGCCTCAGGATCTGCAATTCTGGCCTCTACAGGGGGCCAGCATGGCACTGGAGCGGTTCACGTCGCTCCAGCTGCTGATCCCGGCATGAACTGGGTTCCGCGGGATCCACGCATGTGCAGTGGCACAGGCCCCATCGCATACATGCGCAGTGGCACAGGCCCCATCGCATACATGCGCAGTGGCACAGGCCCCATCGCATACATGCGCAGTGGCACAGGCGCCAACCCGTGCATGCGCAGTGGTCTCCTTCAACGCGCCAGCTCCGACGCAACATGGCGCAGGACTACAGGGGCCGGCGTGGAAGAACGTAAGTCAGACAGAGAGGCCAACCCGCCGATCGGTGGGACCCGATCGCGGGCCAGGCCACATCGGAGGCCCCCCCGGGGTCGGACCCCCCCCCCCCAACCCTTCCACACAGAGTTCCCGCCGGCTGAGAGCAGGTGAGGATGGCGCCGGCGGGACTCGCTGTTTTTACGATGGCCGCTTGGCCTATCCCGTGCCAAGAATTGGTGGGCCGCCGCAGAGAGCGGCCCCCAACTGGCGCCGCGCCAACCACGCCGAGAATCTCTGCGGGTAATCACGTGCTGGCATCGGGGCGGCGTGGCGCAATTTGCACCGGTCGCGGGGATTCTCCGGCCTGGCCCTGGACTGAGAGAATCACGCCCCCTGTCTTTCCCATTAACAAGTTGGGGTCTGGTTGGGACAATGGCCGGTGGCGGGCGTATATACCGTATATGACTCAATCCAAGCTTCCCAGTATAAGGAGCAGCATCGAACAGATCTTGATCGATAACCTGGGAGTTCCCCAGGCACAACCATTGCAAGAAGAAAGGACCCTGGGTTTCGAGAAGACATCAACATCGAGTGAGCGTAGCCTGGCAGCCTCCTTTACTAAGTGCGGGTAAAACCCAAAGCTCAGCTGTGAGTCTGAGTCAGATTTTCCTGAGTAATAGAATTGTGAATAAAATTGCGTTAAACTGTGAACCTGTTTTGTCCTCTCTTCATCTCGTTAATAAGCGACCTGAGTAAAACTTTGAGTAAGTAAACTTCGAACATATCAATGGTTTTAAAGGTACAGCAGTTTAATTATTAGATGTAGTTTAGTAGCACAGTGGTTACCACTTCCGCCTCACAGCACCAGGGTCCCAGGTTTGATTCTGGTCTTGGATCACTGTCTGTGTGGAGTTTGCACATTCTCCCCGTGTCTGCATGGGTTCCCTCCGAGTGCTCCGGTTTCATAGAACATAGAACATAGAACAGTACAGCACAGAACAGGCCCTTCGGCCCTCGATGTTGTGCCGAGCAATGATCACCCTACTTAAACCCACGTAACCCGTATACCCGTAACCCAACAATCCTCCGGGTTCTGCAATTTCCTCCCACAGTTCAAAAATGTGCAGGTTAGGTGGATTGACCATGATAAGTTGCCCCTTACTGTCCAAAGATTAGGTGGAGTTATGGGATCGGATGGGGGCGTGGGCCTAGGTAGGACCCTCTTTTGGAGGGCCTGTGCTGACTCGATGGGCTGAATTGCCTCCTTCTGCACTGCAGGGATTCTATGATTCTATATTAAATTAATCAATCTAATAGTATATTACCCTTTTTAAACTGTAACCAATGGATATCAAGTGACTCTGCTTAACTTCATTTGACAGAGAAATGCCCCACGGGATTTTAGATGAGCATAGAGGTAACATACTTGTGAGTTAATTAACTGCTGCTGAAGAGGCCCCTGTTGTACTTATTTCCATATCACAGAGCCACATTGTGAGAACTTGCAGCCTTTAGAGTTGAGAAGTCAATCTTCTGGCCGGGATTCTCCGGCCCTGTGCCGGGTTGGAGAATCGCCGGGAGGAGGCATGAATCCGGCTCTGCCGCCGGCTTCCCTATTCTCCGGCGCTGTTTGTCGGGCGCCGGCAGGAATCCTGCCGCGCCGGTCTGGGGCCGTTGACAGCGCCCCCCACCCCCCCCCCCCCCGGCGATTCTCCAGACCCCGATGGGCCGACGAGTTTGGCCCAGTCCCGCCAGCGTGGATTACTCACCTCACACACGGCGGGACCTGGAAGGGAAGCGTGCGGGGGCCATCCTGTGAGGAGGGTGGGGGGGAGGGGGATGGGATCAGACTCCGGGGGGGGGGGGGGGGGGTGGCACCCACGGTGGCCTGGCCCGCAATCGGGGACTTCTGATCAGCGGGCCGGCTGGTTCTGTGGGGGCCTACCTTACTCCGCGCCGGGCCCGTGTAGGGCTCTGCTATATTGTCCGGCGCAGAGAAAGGAACCGTTCCGTGCATGCGCGGAAATGTTTTTATTTGTAACATTTTCGGAATAAAAACCAATTGCCCTTATATCGAATTAATTTTTGTAAATAAAGCGTGATTAGGTTTGTAGCTGTATCATCGTTTTAGACATTTATTGCTCAATACTGTGGGTGGAATGGTCTCCAATATCAGCAAAGTCCGATGTCAGGTGGGAAACGGAGTGTTTAACCCACCGACGGCAATGGCAGCTTTTTCCACCACATTGTGCGGCACTAAGTGGAATAGGTGCCGGTTTCCACGCTGGCAGGCAACTCTGATTCAGCCGCCCGCCATCATCCCAGCACTTCAATGAACCTAGTGACATATTAAAAAAGAAATAAATTTAGAGTCCCCAATTATTTATTTTTTTTCCAATTAAGGTGCAATTTAGCGTGGTCAATCCACCTAACCTACACATCTGCTAACTCCACACAGACTGTGACCCAGGGCCGGGATTTGCACCCGAGTCCTTAGCGCTGTAATCCCAGTGCTAACCACTGCGCACCCCCCCCCCCCCCCCCCCCCCCCCCCCCCCCCACTAGCGCCATATTTAAATGCTGCCCCTGCACACAGCTGCCACACTTCAGTCCGGGCTGCCAGACCCAGGGAACATTCTGCAGCTAAGTTCTCTGATGTTTCTCTGAAGTGACTGCTGGACTCAGTGGATGCCCGCCACGATGTAATATTACCCCCACTCTGGGCAAAAACCTGCCAGCAAGACCACCAATCCAGCACGCGAGGCGGTGGCAGCAGTGGTCAGCGCCAAGGCCCTGAGAAGAGGACCGCCACCCAGCGCCATAAGAAGATGAATGATCTCCTCCATTCTGCCTGAATAACTCACTCTTCTCATCACTCTCAACTCACGCACCCCTCACACATCTACAGGGATCTCTAACAAAATGAGCTCAAGGGACACCACCACTCGCACTGCCACACACATCTTCATCTCTCCTGTCAGTTGTGTCCTCAGCCCGTCCATGGTCTCACTCACTCACACACCATCCACATGTGGCAGGGTTAAGATACCGGACCAGACCCCAATGTTTGTTAGGATTCCGCACCAGACCCCAATGTTTGTTAGGATCCCAGACCAGACCCCAATGTTTGTTAGGATCCCAGACCAGACCCCAACGTTTGTTAGGATCCCAGACCAGACCCCAACATTTGTTAGGATCCCAGACCAGACCCCAATGTTTGTTAGGATCCGGGATCAGACCCCAACGTTTGTTAGGATCCCGGACCAGACCCCAACGTTTGTTAGGATCCCAGACCAGATCCCAACATTTGTTAGGATCCCGGACAAGAACCCCAAACAATTATTTAATTTGTAAAACTGTGAGGAAAGGATAACTCATTCTAGGAGTAATTATTCTGACCAATAGGTACCTTATGTTAAAACAAACTTTAATTTATACATTGAATTAACTACATTAAAATCAAATAAATAGCTTTACAATTATCAATTAAACAGTTCTTAAACACAAGGAAAAACTTAAACTTCCTGTGTGGGATTCTCCCAGCCCGCAGCAAAGTGTCCAGGCCGTCATAAACGCCGTCGCGTTTTACGATGGCATGAACGGGCCGCTGCCAGGACCCTACAGGGGGCTAGCATGATGCTGGAGTGGTTCACGGCACAAACTGCGCGCCGCGGGATCCGCGCATGTGTAGTGGCGCCGTCGCCAATGCACACATGTGCAGTGGCCTCCTTCAACGCGCCGGCCCCGTGCAACATGGCGCAGGACTACAGGGGCCGGTACAGAGGAAAGGAGGCCCCCAGCCAGAGTGGCCGGCCCGCCAATCGGTGGGTCCCGATCGTGGGCCAGGCCGCAAGGGAGGTACCCTCCGGGGTTGGTGCCCCCCCCCCCCCCCCCGAACAGGCCGCCAAGCGACCCTTCCATGCTGAGTTCCCGCTGGCTGAGAGCAGGTGAGGACGGCGCCGGCGGGACTCAGCATTTCCATGATGGCCGCTCGGCCCATCCCGGCCCAAGAATCGGCGGGCCGGCCGTGTAGGGCGGCCCACAACCGGCGCCGCGCCAAACACGCCAATGGCGTCAATTCTCCGCTCTGCGGAGAATCACGTGCCAGCGTCGGGGCAGCCCGGCCCCAGGCTGAGAGAATCCCACCCTCTATACCTGCTAGTAACTGCCGTTAAGCAACCCAATAACGATCAAATGCCATTGACAGAATCCCTACAGTGCAGAATGAGGCCATTTGGTTCATCGGGTCTGCACCCGCCCTCCGAAAAAGAACCCATGTCGGTCTAATTCCCCACTCTATCCCCATAACCCAGCCCAAGGGGCAACTTAGCATGGCCAAACACCTTGCCCTATTTTTAAAAAACATTTTATTAACGCATTTCTGATTTTATGACGAATTACAACTGTAAACATAACTCAGTAAATAATGCCCCCCCCGCCCCCCGGCCAACAACCATACCCAGCCAACGTGGCTAACACCCACAGTTCCCCTATCCCTCCTCATCCACTGCTGAACTCGCCTAAACTAAACTAAACTATCTCCCCCTAACCCCCTTCATTCCCTCACCCTCGCCCCCCCCCCTTATTGTGTCTGCTAACAGTTTAATTTTCCCCGAAGAAGTCGCTAAACGGCTACCACCTCCAGATGAACCCCAAAGTTGATCCTCTTTTGTTTTAGAAAATATTCTAATGAAGCATTTATAATTTTCACAGTTTAACACATTAACATTTCTTAAACAACCTCGCAGGCTGACACACGCAAAACACCTAAAAGAACAAAAAACAGAAAACGTCCCCTACTACCCCTACCCTATTCCTTAATTACCCGTGTACTAAGTTCCCTGAACTTATCTAACATTGCCATGCTTCCTGTTTTCCTCCCCCCCACTTATTGCTGATGTTCAATTTTCCTTGAAGTAATCAATGACCAGCTGCCATCTCCGGGCGAACCCCTGAATTGATTCTCTAAAGATGAACTTGATTTTTTTCCAGAAACCCTGTCCTTTCGCTGACCCACCCACCTGCCTTTGGGGGCTCTGAGTCCCTCCATCCCAGCAAAATCCATCTCCGGGCCACCAGGGAGGCAAAGGCCAGGACATTGGACTCCCTCCCCCGCCTTGGCCCCCGGATCTTCCGATACCCCAAATATTGCCAGTTCTGGACTCGGAGTTACCCTCCCTTCCAGGACCTCTGACATAACGTCCGCAAATCCCTGCCAGAATCCCCTCAATTTCGGACACACCCAAAACATATGTATGTGGTTCACTGGGCTACCCCCACACCTATCCTCCACCTCTTCAAAAAACCTGCTCATCCGGGCTACCGTCATGTGGCCCTGTGGACCATCTTCAACTGGATCAAGCTAAGCCTGGCACACAACGAGGATGAATTGACTCTCTTCAAGGCTTTTCCCTACAGTTCAATTTCCAGCTCTATAGATATAGATATAGATATAGATATATATATATATATATATATATATAGATATATACGCAACAACTTCCCTTGCTGCTCACTCCTCTCTCTCTCTGGTTCCAAACTGGTCAGCTCTATTTATGCAGGGAGTCTGCTAATGATTTCTCCGCCCCCCTCATTGGGGAAGCTCATACTCCCACAGGATTTTGGGATTGTCATTAGTCCCCAGCCAATGGTAAGCAGGCAGGTTATAACAAGCCCCTTCCCACTCCATCAACTCCTTGTATATCTCCGAAACCCTCCCATCTCCAATCCCTGTTTTTGGCATCACCTTGTCCTGAAGTCCCCTCAGGTGGAGTGAGGAAAGCTTGGAACCTGTCTCCGTACAAAGTCCCGTACCTGTAGCTACCGAAACCCATTCCCCTCCTCTAGTGCCTCCAAGTTCGGAATGCCCTCCTAGATGAATAGGTCCCCCCCCCCGGGGGCAAAGCAGTAGTTGTCACAAATCGGTGACCACACTGACCACACTCCAATCCGATGTGCTGCCTCCATTGCCCCCGCACCATTAGGGCTGCCACCACCACAGAGCTTGTGGAGTACTGAGTCGGCGAGAACGGCAGAGGTGCCGTTAGCAAAGCCTCCAAACTCGTACCTTTGCAGGATTCCGCTTCAGCTCGCTCCCAAACCGACCCCTCCCCCACTACCCACTTCCTGACCATCGATATGTTGGCCGCCCAGTACTAGTTAATAAAGCTCGGGAGGGCCAAGCCCCCCTCTCCGCGACCCGGTTCCAGTTCCAGGAGTGCCTTCTTTACTCTCCGGGTATTACCTGCCCACACAAAACTCAATATCGCCCCGTTCAGTCTCCTGAAAAAAGCCTTCGGGACAAAAATCGGAAGACATTGATAAAAGATGAGCAGTCTCGGAAGGACCGTCATCTTCACCGTCTGGACTCACCCCATCAGCGGGAGCATGTCCCATCTGCGGAAATCCCTTTTCATTTGATCAACCGCTTTGCCCAGAACTAACTTATGGAGCTGCCCCCAACTCTTAGCCACTTGAATCCCCAGATATCTAAAACTCCTCTCAACCACTTTGAAAGGTAACTCCTTGTGGTGAATGTGATTCACACTATATATAGTTGCCAATATCACTCCATGTATATATGTTCGTTATCTACCCGTTGTAAGATCAATGCTGTATATAGTTGCCAATATAACTCCGTGTATATATGTTCACAATCTACCATTGTAAGTGTAGTTGCACTATCCGACCACCAGGGGGAGTCGCTCTGGGAGTACGCAAGAGTTTGTACTGGGCTCCTCCCTTGGCTCCGCCCAGGACTCCTCCCCCTGGGACCGATGTATAAAGATCAGTGCCTTAGAGCCAGCCTGCCAGTTCATGGAGTTCAACGACGAATAGGCTGGCTCTGTTGTAAGTGTATTAAAGCCTCTGTTCAGATCCAACTACACGTGTTCGCTGAATTGATGGTTCCATCACTCCTTTAGTCTCCTTTCCTGCCCCTGTGCCTGGATCACGAACATCCCGCTCTTTCCCATATTTAACTTGTAACCTGAAAATCGCACAAATTCTCCTAGTATAAAGTTGATCCTCTTAGGGAGAACTTGATTTTCTCAAGCCTGAGAAAGTCAGCCATGTCGCTAACCCATACCCTACCTTCGGGGGCTTCGAGTCCCTCCACGCCAATAGAACAAAGAACAAAGAAAATTACAGCACAGGAACAGGCCTTTCGGCCCTCCCAGCCTACGCCGACCCAGATCCTTTATCTAAACCTGTCACCTATTTTCCAAGGATCTACTTCCCTCTGTTCCCCGCCCGTTCGTTTTTCTGTCTAGATGCATCTTAAATTATGCTATTGTGCCCGCCTCTACCACCTCCGCTGGCAAAGCGTTCCAGGCACCCACCACCCTCTGTGTAAAAAAACTTCCCACGCACATCTCCCTTAAACTCTCCCCCTCTCACCTTGAAATCGTGACCCCTTGTAATTGACACCCCCACTCTTGGAAAAGGCTTGTTGCTCTCCACCCTGTCCATACCTCTCATAATTTTGTAGACCTCAATCAGGTCCCCCCTCAACCTCTGTCTTTCCAACGAAAACAATCCTAATCTACTAAACCTTTCTTCATAGCTAGCACCCTCCATACCAGGCAACATCCTGGTGAACCTCCTCTGCACCCTCTCTAAATCATCCACATCCTTCTGGTAATGTGGCGATCAGAACTGCACACAGTATTCCAAATGTGGCCTAACCAAAGTCCGATACAACTGTAACATGACCTGCTGACTCTTATACTCAATACCCCGTCCAATGAAGGCAAGCATGCTGTATGCCTTCTTGACCACGTATCAACCTGCGTTGCCACCTTCAGGGTACAATAGACCTGAACTCCCAGATCTCTCTGTACATCAATTTTCCCCAGGACTCTTCCATTGACCATATAGTCCGCTCTTGAATTAGATCTTCCAAAATGCATCACCTCGCATTTGCCTGGATTGAACTCCATCTGCCATTTCTCTGCCCAACTCTCCAATCTATCTATATTTTGCTGTATTCTCTGACAGTCCTCCTCGCTATCTGCAACTCCACCAATCTTAGTATCATCTGCAAACTTGCTAATCAGACCACCTATACCGTCCTCCAGATCAATTATGTATATCACAAACAATAGTGGTCCGAGCACGGATCCCTGTGGAACACCACTAGTCACCATACTCCATTTTGAGACACTCCCTTCCACCACTACTCTCTGTCTCCTGTTGCCCAGCCAGTTCTTTATCCATCTAGCTAGTACACCCTGAACCCCATACGACTTCACTTTTTCCATCACCCTGCCATGGGAAACTTTATCAAACGCCTTACTGAAGTCCATGTATATGACATCTACAGCCCTTCCCTCATCAATTAACTTTGTCACTTCCTCAAAGAATTCTATTAGGTTTGTAAGACATGACCTTCCCTGCACAAAACCATGCTGCCTATCACTGATAAGTCTATTTTCTTCCAAATGTGATTAGATCCTATCCCTCAGTATCTTCTCCAACAGTTTGCCGACCACTGACATCAAGCTCACAGGTCTATAATTCCCTGGATTATCCCCGCTACCCTTCTTAAACAAAGGGACAACATTAGCAATTCTCCAGTCCTCCGGGACCTCACCCGTGCTCAAGGATGCTGCAAAGATATCTGTTAAGGCCCCATCCCAAGTTGGACTATTTACATACTGCTCTAAAAAACTCTCCTGGATGCTCCTTACAAATTCTGCTCCATCTACGCCTCCAACACTACAAGAGTCCGATTCAATGTTGGGGAAGTTAAAATCTCCCATCACGACCACCCTATTGCTTCTACATTTTTCTATAATCTGTCTACATATTTGAACCTCTACTTCACGCTCGCTTCTGGGAGGCCTGTAGTAAAGTCCCAACAATGTTACTGCACCCTTCCTATTTCTTAGCTCTACCCATATTGCCTCAGTGCTCGAATCCTCCATCGTGCCCTCATTAATCACAGCTGTGATATCATCTCTAACCAGTAATGCAACTCCTCCACCCCTTTTAAGATCCATCTTCGGGCTACCAAGGAGGCAAAGGCCAAAATGTCAGCCTCTCTCACCTTCAACAGCCACTGCCTTCAACGCCTCCCATACTGTTGCTGCCGAAACCTCCCCTGTCTCATTTATCTCCACATAATTCTGGATGGCCTCCCTCAAACGCCTACGTACCTCCTCATCTGCTAACAGTCCTACATCTAATGTCCCGTGCAGGCGCTGCCCCCCCTACTTGCTCACCCGTAAATCCACTCAGTGTGGGGCATGGTCCAACACAACAATCGCCGAGTACTCGGCATCTACCACCCCGCAAGGAAAGCCGTACCCAAAACGAAAAAGTCAATCCGTGGACCTTATGTAGTTGGGAGAAAAAAGAAAACTCCTTCGATCTCAGCGTCCAAACCTCCACAGATCCTCCCCTCCCATCTGTTCCATAAACCCCTTTAGTTCCTTCGCAACCGCTGACACTCTCCCTGTCCTCGAACTCGACCGATCCAGCCTTGGATCTATAACCGTATTGAAGTACCCCTCTCATGATGATCCGGAATCTTCCCCAACACCCACCTCATGAATTCCGCGTCGTCCCAGTTTGGTGCATAAATGCACCACCGGCATCCCCTCCAACTTCCCACTCACCATAACTACCACCCCCCCACCCGAGTCTGCCACTATACTTCCCACTTCAAATGACACACGCTTATTAATCAAAATCGCTACCCCCCCCCCTAGTTTTACAGTCTCACCCTGAATGAAATACCTGCCCAACCCACCCCTTCCTCAGCCTAGTCTGATCCGCTACCCTCAGGTGTGTCGCTTGTAGCATTGCCAGGTCCGCCTTTAGACTCTTCAGATGAATGAACACACGAGCCGTCTTGACCGGCCCATTCAGGCCTCTCACATTCCATGTGATCAGCCTGGTTGGCGGGAACCCTGCCGATCAATCATATCACTTCTTAGGCCAGCCTCCATCTCATGTCCTGCGCCTCTTCGGGCCCGCCACCAGGTGCCCACTGTCATTGACCTCTGACCTGTCGCTATTCGCCAATCCCTCCCCTGTTAGCAAATCTAAAACCCCCTCCCTCTTCCTACCCTCCACCCCCTAACAAAACAACATTCCCAACTCCCATCAACAAACATGTGCACCGGCGTCCGTTCCCTCGCTGCAAGTAGGGGGGGCAGCGCCTGCACGGGACATTAGATGTAGGACTGTTAGCAGATGAGGAGGTACGTAGGCGTTTGAGGGAGGCCATCCAGAATTATGTGGTCGACAGTCCTCAGATACTGTCTGCGTGATCTGTTCTCCAAATCCTCCACTTTGTCCTGCAGCCTCTTCTGATGGTCCTTCATCAGCCCCATCTCCGCCGCCATCGCAGCTAGCTGATCATCGTGCGCAGCCACCGCCTCTTCCACCTTCTGGATCGCCTGGCCTTGGGTTTCCAATCTCTACTCCATGTGATCAATCTCCGCCTTTATCGGATCAACCATCCTGGCCAGGTCCTCCAGATATTCCTTTCTTTGCTGAGCAAATTTCTCATGCAGAAAGGCCACAAGTTGCTCCGTCGACCACTGGGCTGGCAGTTTCGGTCCCTGACCTTCCACCATATGCTCCTGTGTTGCAGGACCATCTCGAGGTTTTGACCAACATTCTCTTCTTTTCAGACCACTTCAAGTCTACAACTCTTTACACTCGTGAGGAACACTCTTCTTCTCCCTCTCCAGCACCTTGTTTTATCGATCAGATCCCCCCGTAAATCGGGAAAAGGTCCAAAAAGTCTACCATGAGCAGGAGCCACCAAATGTGCGACCACTCACACCATGGTCACCACAGGAAGTCCCAAAACACCTAACCAGCACATCTTTAGACTGTGGGAGAAAATTGGAGCAATCCGAGGAAACCCACACAGACACGGGGACAATGTGAAAACTCTAAACCGACAGTCACCCAAGGCCGGAATTGAACCCGGGTCCCTGATGCTGTGAGGCAGCAGTGCTAACCACTAAATAAAGTTAAAACGGGTTATTTACTGTGATGAATGTGGTAATTTCAGATATATTGTATCATATGTATTTGGAGTAGTAAGGGTTAAAGACCTGGGTTAGTGTGTGTGTATAACTGCTGCAGTCACGTTTTAATACTCCAGGTTTGAACGGTTTTGGTAGCCAGAGTTTCAATTAAAGAATCGTAAAAGCTTGAGCTAATGAATTTTTGCTTGGATTAAGGCGATTCCCTGTGGAGTATTTAATTAGAGACCTTTGGGTTCAGTTAGGAAGATGCTACAACTAATGAGAGGAGTTAGAGTACCAGACGTTTTAGGACAGATGCAGAATGTGCAGTTGGC
Source organism: Scyliorhinus canicula (assembly GCF_902713615.1). Classification (NCBI taxonomy): domain Eukaryota; kingdom Metazoa; phylum Chordata; class Chondrichthyes; order Carcharhiniformes; family Scyliorhinidae; genus Scyliorhinus; species Scyliorhinus canicula. The sequence goes on from NC_052146.1 coordinate 66,105,293, forward strand.
TTATGGAAGTCAAACCATGAAGACAGTTTCAGGTAGAGATCCTGCAGGATTCAAGTCTATCTCTTAAAAAACAGTCCAAAATACATCTCTACACAGCCTGTATTTCTGAGTGCTAACTGCATTTAAAAGTGGATTGAGATCGGAGATGGTTTTGTTGTTTGAATGGAAGTAAAGATAGCAGTTAAGCATTATTGTATCCCTTTATCAATTACCGTTGTTCAAGGGGTAATTATAACTATTTTCTTACGTGATGTTAAAGATATTTTAATACTGTATTAGTAATAAAGTTTGTTCTAATATACCATATCCCTATTTTGTATGAAATCACTCCCGGAGCGAGATATAATTTCCTCACAGTCTTACAAAATTAAAATAAAATGTTGGGATTTCTGTCCAGTATGCGAGCCACTGTTGGGGTCTGGTCCTGGATCATAATATTGCTTAGCTGTGTAGAGACCTTTGGAGATAGTTCATTTCAAGAGCAGATCCAGTCCACTTATGCTCAACATAACAGCATTTGGCAAAACTGCTGTTCAACTTAAAATCCTATAACAGATTGCAAAACTACAGAGAGACCTGGCTCCTCCCATTAATTACATCATCTGCATCCCACGAGGTTCCATGACTTGCTTAGCTAGGACGAAATACAACCCCCATGAATCACCTACACTTCAGGGATTCTCCAGCAACCATAACAGTATCTCATTAGTCCTTTATTTGTAACCAAGCAAGCGGTTGGAATGAATGATTACTTCACCTTTTACGACACTTTAATTACAGCTTTAGTCAATATACTCAGCTGGATTCTCCACCAGCGGGATCCTCTGTTTTGCCAGCTGCGCATTCACGCCAGTGGATTTCCTGACAGCATAGGGGTGCGCACAATGGGAAACTCCATTGGCCGGCTGGCAGGACGGAGGATCCTGCTGCTGGTGGAGGTGTGCCGTGCCAGAAAACTGGTGTGCCAGGACGGAGAATCCCACCCACTGTCTGTATGTATTTTAAGGCAGGGTTTTGGTAAGATTACTGCAACAGAATATAAAATAAAATATATAACAGTTTCTACATTCATCACCTCCAGCATATGTATCATCTGACCTGGTGGGTGTCCTGCTTACATTCTTTCCATTTGTCTTCACCAGGGGAAGCTGACAACAGGAGGGAGAGATCCCAGACTGATCAACGAATGGCTAAATAGGTTTGTCATAGACTTTTGAAGACAGAATGCCTCATTTGGCCGAACGGAACCTGGTCCATTCCAGCACTGACGGGGAGCTCAGTGGCGCTCAACCAAGTGAGGATCCAGCACTGCAGAATCCATCAGCCAACCATACTGTGAGTCATGTCTCCTGTTTCTTAGGCCCTTGCCATGCACCGATGAACCATACTTTCATTTGCAGGCACATCTGGGAAGCAACTCGGGGGATCACTGAGCCAGGTCCTCGACTCCAGCCCTGACAGCAGAGGAGAGTTCACAGACCATGATGTGGAAGAACCGTCAGAGTTCACCCACACCCTTCACCAGTGCAGAGACACACACCTTCGGTGTGGAACAATTTCAGAGCAGCCTCGAGGCCACAATCTGGTGAGCACATCACACCGTCACATCCACAGCAGGCAGAGGCAGGGATGTCTCAGGGCGCCGGCACTTGGAAGATTGCTGGTGGCCAGGAATCTGCTGGGTCAGATGTCCCCAGAAGCCTTGTGAGGATCTACGGATTGTCCCACTGCAAGTTGTCATCATCCGCCTGGAATGTGAGGACTATGGTCGTCCGTGACCGGAGCCTTATCATGGTATGTAAGCTGCTATCGGTCAAATGCAATTGTAATGCTCACTGATACCATGTGAAGATAATGGGATGTCCTCACTGGACGTCCTCATCACACTCCATGAATCTAGTGGCAATGAGATTCCACTAGAATCTCAGTGGAGCCTTTTTGCTTCGTCTCTACATTGCCATGGCCCCATAGCCCACATCCTCACCCTCGGCCTCATCCCCTTCGGCGTCATCCTCCATCGCCTCCTCAGGCAGTTCCTCCCCCATTGTTGCGGGAAGACGCCCTGAAATTAGAAAATGCTATCAAGGTGTCATGCAGGTAAGCTCGCTGCATAGCAGATCAGTATGCTCAGCTTAAAACATGTTGGCGCCAATCTCCAAGAAGACACTGGCGCCATAAGCACAGTGACGCAGTCGAAAAAGAAATGTGGCCTCAGTGGGGGTAGCCATTGTGTGCTGCCGACCGGATCTTCCATTTTGTGCCAGAAATGTGGCAATAGACATTTTCCACAACGATGTCCCACACTTGGAAAAGTCTGTTCCAAGTGTGGCAGAACGGGGCATTTTGTGAGGCAATGTATCTTACGTCCAGCAGTTGGCCAAACAGAACCAATTAGTATGGATAAGGAGACATGCATCGCCGACCTGGCTGCTGTGAAAATGATCTTGATGGGGGACACGAATAGTCCAACCAGCCAAATTGGCAAATCTTTTTCTCTAAGTTTTCAGCCACAGTGAGGCGGATGCGGAGACCATAGAGGACAGGTGGACAATTCCGCTAATGGTTCATGGCATGCCAATCAAATGTAAGTTCGACACGGGAGCGAGGGCCAATATGATCACTTTGATAATGTTGAGATGACTGAAAATCAAGCTGAAAATGGTCCCAAGAGCCGTACTCATGTAGGACTATAACGGCCATCAGATCAGGACACCAGGAGCATGTGAGCTCCAGTCACTGTCAAGGACAGAACGTGTATGATAACATTCTCCATAGTGGAGACAGAGCACAAATCGCTCATTGGACTGGAGGTGTGTAAAGAGCTTGGGCTCGTCAAGTGGGTGTACACTGCAGAAAGCATGGCACCCCGCCAATACATATCCATTGAATCCATCGTGAAGAACTATCTGGAGGTATTTCAAGCCTTTGGCACTCCGCCCTTTACATATTGCATTCAGTTGAAGGAGAATGCAAAGCCGATTGTGCAAGCACCGTGGTGTGTGCCTGCTCCAAGGACAAACTGAAGGCCGAGTCACGCAGAATGATGGCTCCAGGAGTCATCAGAAGCCTAGAGGAACCCACCAACTCAGTTAACTCCATGGTGCGTGTTAAAAAGAGGAATGGTCCAAACTGAGTTTGTGAAAGATAGGCAGCTGTCGGCCAACTTGAGAAGATTACTTAATGTGATAATGATGCCCCCGGTGGGCAGGGAGGTGGAGGTAGTGGTGGCGATGGACGCCAAGAAGGCCTTTGACCGGTGGAGTGGGACTATCTAAGGGAGGTGCTCGGAAGGTTTGGGTTCGGGGAGGGACTGGTGAATTGGATCAAATTATTATATCAGGCCCCAAAGGCCAGCGTCAGGACTAACAGAGAAGTGTCGGAGTACTTTAGGCTGTACCGTGGGACCAGGCAGGGCTGCCCGCTCTCCCCGCTGCTGTTTACGCTGGCCATAGAGCCGCTGGCGATTGCACTGAGAGCCGCAGAGGGATGGAAGGGGATGGTGAGGGGCGGGGTAGAACATAGTGTCTCTCTTTATGCGGACGACTTGCTCCTGTATGTGTCAGACCCAGTGGCCGGGATGGGAAGTATACTGGGAACATTGAGGAAGTTCGGCCAGTTCTCAGGATACAAATTAAATATGGCCAAGAGTGAAATGTTTGTGGTGCAGGCAAGGGGCCAGGAGAACAGATTGAGAGGGCTACCATTTAGGCTGGTTGAGGAAAATCTCCAGTACTTGGGAATCCAGGTGGCGCGAGACTGGGGCAGGCTGCACAAGTTAAATTTGGCCAGGGTGGTGGAGCAAATGAAGGGAGAGTTTCGGAGATGGGATGCACTCCCGCTGTCGCTGGCAGGGAGGGTGAAGACTGTAAAGATGACAATCCTCCCTAGATTCCTGTTTATTTTTCAGTGCCTCCCGATCTTTATCCCTCAGTCCTTCTTCAAAAGGGTTAACAGGATGATCATGAACTTTGTCTGGGCGGGAAAATCCCCGCGGGTGAAGAAGGCGATGCTGGAGAGGAATCGCAGTGAGGGAGGGCTGGCTTTGCCGAGTCTGACTAATTATTACTGGGCAGCCAACATCGCTATGGTAAGGAAGTGGATGGTGGGTACAGGGTCTATCTGGGAGCGGGTGGAGGCGGCTTCGTGCAGGGGCTCCAGCCTGGCAGCCCTGGTCACGGCTCCTCTACCGCTGCCGCCGGCCAGGTACTCTACCAGCCCGGTAGTGGTGGCGACCCTGCGGATATGGGGCCAGTGGAGGAGGCATGTAGGGGAGACGGGGGCGTCGGTCTGGGCACCAATTTGCGACAACCATCGGTTTGCCCCCGGCAGTATGGATGGGGGGTTTCGAGCATGGTGGCGGGCGGGGGTGGGGAGGGTGGGCGATATGTTCCTGGAAGGGAGCTTTGCGAGTTTGAGGAGCTTGGAGGAGAAATTTGGTCTGGTAAGGGGAAATGATTTTAGGTATCTACAGCTGCGGGACTTTGTCCGTAGACAGGTCCCATCCTTCCCACGCCTCCCGCCAATGGGGATCCAAGACAGAATAGTCTCTGGGGGGAAGAAGGGGAGGGTAGAGTCTCTGATATTTATAAGGTGCTCATGAAGGAGGAAGGGTCCCAGACGGAGGAGCTGAAACTCAAATGGGAGGAGGAGCTAGGCGGGGAAATGGAGGACGGGCTGTGGGCAGAGGCCCTGAGTAGGGTAAACTCAACCGCAACATGTGCCGAGCTCGGCCTGATTCAATGTAAGGTCGTTCACCGGGCCCACATGACAGTGGCTCGGATGAGCAAATTCTTTGGGGTAGAGGACAAATGCGCTAGGTGCGCAGGAGGACCAACGAACCACGTACACATGTTTTGGGCATGCCCGATGCTTAGGGGATACTGGGAGGGATTTGCGGGGGTCATGTCCCGGGTGCTAAAAACAAGGATGGCGGTGGGTCCAGGGGTGGCATTTTTTGGGGTTTCAGAAGACCCGGGAGTCCAGGGTGAGAAAGAAGCCGGTGTTTTGGCCTTTGCTTCCCTGATAGCCCGGCGACTAATACTATTGGCGTGGAGGGACTCAAAGCCCCCGAAGACTGAGGTGTGGCTTGCGGACATGTTGAGTTTCCTGGGCATGGAAAAAATTAAATTCGTCTTGAGGGGATCTATACAGGGGTTCGCCCGAAGGTGGCAACCATTTATTGACTTCTTTGCGGGAGAGTGAACGTCAGCAGGGAGAGGGGATGGTGGAGGGGGGGGGGGGGGGGGGGGGGGGGGGGGTAGAGTAGAGTAGGAGGGATAAACTGGCGGGTAGTACCGGTGGGAGAGGAGCGGGCTTGTGCAGTAGGTTTCGACTGAAGTATTGAATGTGCGTGGATGTTTGCACATTTTTTGCCTTTTTTGCTTTCTTTCTGTTGATGTCTATAACTGTTTACAATGCCAAAAACTACCTCAATAAAATTGTTTGTTAAAAAAAAAAGAGGAATGGTGACCTGAGGAAATGCATGGAGTGGCAAGCATTGCGTAACTCGCTGACAACAGCGCCAGTCCTCGCCTTCTTTGACCCGGCAAAAAAGACAAAGATTTCGACTGATGCGTCCCAGGATGTCCTTGGAGCGATATTGCTGCAGCAGGGTTCAGTCGACAGCTGGCTGCCGATAGCATACCTGTCCAGAGTGATGTCCGAAACAGAGCTCAGGTATGCACGGATTGAAAAAGATTGCCTTGGGTTGGTCACGGGTTTAGAAAAATTCGATGATTATGTGTAGGGACCGCCAACGTTTCCGGTGGAGATTGATCACAGGCCACTTGTTTTCATTGTGCAAATGAATTTGTGCCAAATGTCCCTGAGAATACAGCACCGAATGATGAAGCTTCAGCGCTACGACTTTGACCTTGTATATACACCAGGCAAGTACTTTGCAGTCGCTGACACGCTGTCTTGAGCCACAGGCATCAAAGAGGTATGCCTGGTTGATGAGGATATATATGTCAATCTCGTTGCTGCGTCGCTTCCAGTCTCCGATGAGAAGTCACGCCTAATAAAGGCAGAAACAGCCAAGAACACAGTCATAGAATCATAGAATTTACCGTGCAGGAGGCCATTTGGCCCATCGAGTCTCCCCTGGCTCTTGGAAAGAGCACCCTACCCAAGGTCCACATATACACCCTATCCCCATAACCCAGTAACCCCACCCAACACTAAGGGCGATTTTGGACACTAAGGGCAATTTAGCATGGCCAATCCACCTAACCTGCACATCTTTGTACTGTGGGAGGAAACCGGAGCACCCGGAGGAAACCCACACACACACGGGGAGGATGTGCAGACTCCGCACAGACAGTGACCCAAGCCGGGCATCGAACCTGGGACCCTGGAGCTGTGAAGCAATTGTGCTAACCACAATGCTACCGTGCTGCCCCTACCGTCCTGCAAAAGATAATCTAGTCTCCGAGAGGGATGGGCAAAGGGTTCCTGCTTGGAGTACTACAATGCGCGGTCAGAATTGAGTGAGGCAAATGGCCATTTTCTGCGACAGCACAGGATTGCGATTCCGCATTCCTCATGGCCACTTATTCTCAAGAAGCTCCATGAAGGGCACCTTGGCATTGAGAAGGGCAAGCGCAGGGCCAGGAATTCAATCTATTGGTCAGGCATCACCCAAGACATTGCAGGCATGGTTTACCACTGGGACACGTGTCACAAATTCAGCTGCAAGCAAAGCAAAGAGGCCATGCATGAGGGTGACATTATTGCAAGTCTGTGGCAGAAAGTGGGCATGGATCTGTTCCACTTCAATGGGAGAGACTATCTTGCAGTTATAGACTACTACTCGAACTATCCAGAGGTTGCACAGTTGGTGAACCCGACTGCTCGGTGTGTCATACAACATGTCAAAGTGATTTTTGCCTGGCATGGCAGACCAAGCGTTATGTCGGACAATGGGCCTTGTTTCAAAAATCATGAATGGAGTGAATTTTCCCATAATTATGATTTTAGGCACATGGCCTCTGGTCCTCCATATCCCCAGTCAAGTGGGATGGCGAAAACGGGTGTGCACATTGTAAAGCAGAATGTAAAGAAAGCCACTGATAGACAGGAAGACAACTATTTGCTACTTCTAAGCTATCGCTCAGCACCACTCGTCAATGGACTGTCACCGTCGCAGCTGCTCATGAACAGGCAGCTACGGACGACCCTGCCTTCCATGGCGGCTCCCCCTGTACAGGTGATAATCCACAAAGGGAATTTATATGATACCCGCAACTTGGAAGTTCTATTATTCTACAGAGTATTTGATCGTCTTAGTCTGAACATCATTATAAACTTCTGTCCCCTGCTCTCAGTCAAACACCATGTCATTTTCTTTCTATTCCAGCATTGGTGTCATCTCGCATTCTGAGTAGAATCGCCCATGAATGAAAATCTGAACCTCAAATCCTCGTGAGGAAAACTTGGGCCAGGCAACATCAATCAGACCTTGTACTCAAGAGAAGATGACGTCATATTTGCCCACAAGGGAGACCACATGATATTCGCTCGAGGGTTCAAAGCTTCCTGCTGCACGAAATTCATGTTATTTCTAGTTACATTTACTTTGATAATCATTATAGTCATCCAGTTCTGAACAAGAAGACACAGTTATGGACTATTGTACATTTAAGATTTTATCTTAGAACCAAGAGACCATATGATAGAACAACTGTAAATCTATAATTAGCGGTAAGTCTATAACTAGATGAGAAATGCCATGTGATAAAACCTCTGACAGATCAAGACTTGATAAAAGAAACACTGAATGCATATAATGTTGCACAGGTAAAGTAATTGTGCACAATATGTGAAAAGACTAGTTCAAGCAACTTGACTAATGGAGCCACTTTGTGATTTGGAATTTGCATAACCTCAGACTATATGTGAATCTACGGTTGTCAGGAGTTTACATACTGTGCAATTAAATAAATGGTTGCCTGTTAGCTGGTCTGCAAGGAATCTAACCTATTTCTTGGAGAATAGGAAGGGTAATCTTGCGTCTGACTTCCAAGAATTCTAAAACCTGATTCACACGAGAGTAGAATCATCAACACAACAGGCAAAGAATCTTCATTTTCCTGCCATTCACATTTCCTGACGTCAGAGTATGTTGAGGAAAGCTAAGGTTATATTTCAGTGATATAAAACATTCAGAGCGCAACTGATACCAGCAAAGTTCCAAGAGCCACGATTCGGATTCATTTTAAATAAAGAGGTTCCACAAGCTTCCCTGATCGCTTCGAATGTGACTGCAGCCTCTGCATCCATCAGCGTCCCAGGATTTTACCAGCTCATTCATCAGTAAATTCATCAGCACTCTGAGAGTGGTTATTATTTGGACTATATTTGCTGTGCTGCTGCTTTTGTTCAAATTAAACACCGGTCAAAATCGCAACTGCCAAGTGGAGAGGGTGTTGGAGTGGGTCCAAGTGCATGACATCAGCTGGGAGTACGGACACCATCCCGCTCATCTGTGGGTTTCACCCAGGTGGGTTTTTAAGCCAGCGGAGAAATGCCCTTGGAGCTGTTGTACAGGAATGTAATGTCCAAGGAGGTAATTAACTCCTATTTTAACCAGACATCACAGCTTTGGCCGTCATTGTGCAGATTTCCTGAACCGTTTACATTTCGCCTCGGTAAATGTACAGCTGGGAATGCTTCTTCACGGAAACTTTCAAAAATACATTTACAGTATCCAATTGTTATTTCCCTATTCACGGGCAATTTAGCGTGGTCAATCCACCTACCCTGCACATCTTTGGGTTGTGGGGGTGAAACCCACGCAGACACGGGGAGAATGTGCAAACTCCACACGGACAGTGACCAAAGCCGGGTTTGAACCCGGGTTCTCGGTGCCGTGAGGCAGCAGAGCTAACCACTGTGCCACCATGTCACCCTTCCTTCAGTAAAACTGAAGAGTTCTAGCCCTGCCCAGGTGAAAGGCTGGTAACTGACAGCATTGGTAAAATGGAAGCTTTAAATTGAGAATTGGACATTTTAAAATCCCAGCCACAGCCAGCCCACAGGCAGGCTAGATGGGAATTCAAACAGCAAATGTTGAATGCATTGAGCAGAGACAGATAGTGAGGACAAGTCTGCCCCTGCCTTTGAACAAGACTTCAAGAGATAATCAGTCCCATTCAAATGGATCGATTGATGTCGATTTCCCAGATGAAGCTGGACTTCTTGGCTTCCAGATTTCCTGCCATTACCATATACGGAATATGATTATGCGCGGACAATATGCCTGAGATGGACCCCTGGTGGTGGGTTCCTGGTGTCCTGCAGAGTTGCAATTGGCAACTCCATTGGGTGTTGCAACCCACGCCCTGAGACGTCATTGGCTGAGGGCGAGAAAATCCTAGAATCATAGAATTTACAGTGCAGTAGGAGGCCATTTGGCCCATCGAGTCTGCACCGGCCTTGGAAAGAGCACCCTACTTTAGCCCACATCTCCACCCTACCCCGTACCCCAATAACCCACCTAACCTTTTTGGACACTAAAGAAAATTTAGCATGTCCAATCCACCTAACCTGCACATCTTTGGATCGTGGGAGGAAACCGGAGTACCCGGAGGAAACCCACGCAGACGCAGGGAGAATGTGCAGACTCCGCGCAGACAGTGAGCCAAGCCGGAATCGAACCTGGGACCTGGAGCTGTGAAGCAACAGTGCTAACCACTGTGCTACCGTGCCACCCGACTTTCCGGAAAGACGTGAATCGGGGGATAAGAATTGACCAGCAGGACCCTCCCCAGCGAAGACTTGGCGCAGAGGCAACAGAGAAGATTCGATGGTGGACCAGAGGACGGGAGGAAGCAGTAAGCACGGGCTACCTTCGCGAAAGGAGGCTTGAGACAATGAGGACTCGAAGAATTGGACCCATAGCTCGATTGAGTTTATCAACACGGGTGATATTAAGAATCTTGGGATTATAGTAGCTGAGAAAATTAAAGGGAGGGGGGTAACTGTTTTATTGTGTTTGATAATAAACTTGGTTGAATTGTAAACTTGTATTTATCCTTTATTCATCTCGCAATTAAGGGCACCTGGGTAAAATGTTTGAATAATAAACAGGCTGAAGTGTTACAGACAACAGTGCTTTCACTACTTGACAAGCGATTTCTAACATCTTGGAAGGCAGCTTAAGTCACTGCAGAGAGTCTGGCAGCGGCGTGCAGAGGGGGGGGCCGACGGGGCGCTGGCCCCGGGCAGCGACTGGATGGGGGCAGCACCGCGGTCGGCCCGAGCGCGCCTGTGCACCGCGGTCGGCCCGAGCGCGCCTGCGCACCGCGGTCGGCCCGAGCGCGCCTGCGCACCGCGGTCGGCCCGAGCGCGCCTGCGCACCGCGGTCGCCGCGGTCGGCCCGAGCGCGCCTGCGCACCGCGGTCGGCCCGAGCGCGCCTGCGCACCGCGGTCCGCGGTCGGCCCTAGCGCGCCTGCGCACCGCGGTCGGCCCTAGCGCGCCTGCGCACCGCGGTCGGCCCGAGCGCGCCTGCGCACTGCAGAGGCTGGAGAGGGAGCAGAAAGGGCGCGAATTTTCCAGAATGGACGGCATTGCCACCATGGGTGAGTTTTATTTATTCATTTATTTATTTTATTTATTTGATCTATTTTAAAACTCTTCTCTGTAGCTGTCAACTTTTAAACTGTCGTGCCCAGAATTTGACATTTGGGCCAGGGGCACCCATTTGGGACAGAACCAGTATTTTATAAAAATTCATCATGGCCTCTTAACTTTTGCCCTCTTACCCTTTATACTTAAAGCCCAGGGTCAGCAGGGTGCAGGGGAGATTCTCAGAGACTTGACTGCAAGCTGCTGGAGCTCGGATCTTGAACAGAGCTTTTATATCTAGATTTGGGGACCCTTTATGCACTGGCATAGTGCACAAACAGGCCCCACATGACCAGGGTTTTGTGAAGAAGAAGGGATCTGGAAATGTGTTGACTGTGAAAATTATATTTGTGGAAATTGGGTGAAGTAGTTTGATGAGACTTGGTGCTAAAGCTTTAGAGAAATGAAGATGGAATTTGATTTGAAGAAGTTCAACGTTTTGAAGGATATTGTGGCTGAAATGAAAGCGATACGTGCTGAATGAGCTGACCGAAATGTGTGAGATATGTCTTTGTATCTGCTATGTGTAATTTATCGGTCATATTATTGCAATTTTCCTGTTAATTCATGTTTAATTTACGTTGATTTTGGTGTGATTGCTAATATAAAAGTGAAGTCTTGTATATTGGTCTTAGTTGGGTTGTTTGTAGTTGTTTCCACAAGGGTCATAACAGTATTTCCATGACGTTCTGCTCATATCCTTCTCCATGGGGGTTGCAGAGGAGGGAGGCGCAACTTTTGAGACATAACATCTCACCCATTGATTTAGATTTAGAACAGTACAGCACAGAGCAGGCCCTTCGGCCCTCGATGTTGTGCCGAGCAATGATCACCCTACTCAAACTCACGTATCCACCCTATACCCGTAACCCAACAACTCCCCCTCAACCTTGCTTTTTAGGACACTACGGGCAATTTAGTATGGCCAATCCACCTAACCCGCACATCTTTGGACTGTGGGAGGAAACCGGAGCACCCGGAGGAAACCCACGCACACACGAGGAGGACGTGCAGACTCCGCACAGACAGTGACCCAGCTGGGAACCAAACCTGGGACCCTGGAGCTGTGAAGCATTGATGCTAACCACTATGCTACCGTGTTGCAAAGCAAAATGACTGAAGAAGAGAACAATATCCCTAGAATTCCAGCGCTAAGGGGAAATTGACTAACTTACAGCGCAATTTAACCTCAGGCAGCCGTCCTATACCTTAGAGATGGCAAAGATAAAGAGGTCAGTGAATAGCTCTAGAACGGGTGCAACTACGTTTTTTATAGGTTTTTTTGTGATATTTAATGAAATATTTACGTGGGATGTAGTAAGAGTGAAGCCTGGATGATCAGAGGACTGCTATGGCATTTAATCTCGGAATTGGAGACATTTATTCCTTAACATGCTAATATTTGAATACAGATACCACTAATTTGCAAGTCTATGATATAAATTGCACAAAATTATCAGTGGAGATGAACAAGAAAGAGAGAAATTAAAAAAGGAATGTTCAGACTTTGCAAATTATTATGACAATGATGTGGTTGCAATTCAGTTATATGACGAAATTATTGATTTTGTGATGCTCCTTCGAGCTGGAGGGACTAGAGTTCCCCCTGATCCTAAAGATGCTCTGGAGTCTTTACTGCAGTATGGGAGGGATGTCTTTCCGACGCTGTGTGTTTCATACAGATTACTGCTTACAATCGCATTTTCAGTCGCAAGCTGTGAAAGGTCATTTTCAAAACTGAAATTAATAAAAACATATCTGAGGTCTTCTATGTCACAGGAGCGACTGACCAACCTGGCTTTAATAAGCATTGAAAAAGAATTTCTCACAGCTGATGTAAAAAATGAAGTAGTTCAGGTGTTTTGTGACAGGAGGTATCATTTGGGGAAAAGAACTTAATAAATTTGATTGATTAATATTAAAATCGAATAAATCAGGGTAGCATGGTGGTTAGCATAAATGCTTCACAGCTCCAGGGTCCCAGGTTCGATTCCCGGCTGGGTCACTGTCTGTGTGGAGTCTGCACGTCCTCCCCCTGTGTGCGTGGGTTTCCTCCGGGTGCTCCGGTTTCCTCCCACAGTCCAAAGATGTGCGGGTTAGGTGGATTGGCCATGCTAAATTGCCCGTAGTGTCCTAATAAAAGTAAGGTTAAGGGGGGGGGGTTGTTGGGTTACGGGTATAGGGTGGATACGTGGGTTTGAGTAGGGTGATCATGGCTCAGCACAACATTGAGGGCCGAAGGGCCTGTTCTGTGCTGTACTGTTCTATGTTTAAAGCGTTTATTTCATGTTTCATCTGTGTTTATATATTCAAAATGTTTTCCTTTCTCATAATATTTCTCAGTATATTAGGCCTTATACTTGAGTCTTTGGGGGCATATAATCAAGATTTGCCCCGGGCATCACCAGACCTCTGCACGCCGCTGGAGTCTGGTCAAGTGAGTATTGGAATGCTTGCATCTGAATAACAAAGGCTTCAATGTGGCTTCCAGCAGCAGATGAGCTCAGGGAGCAGCAGAAACAAGCGATAGTACAGAAGTGAAAGTGTTGTGATGTTACAGGCTAGGAAACTCAACTGAATAAACTTAGTTTGTTCTCACTGGAAGGAAGGAGTTTGCAGGGCGACCTGATAGAGGTCTACAAGATTAAGGGGTATAGACAGAGTGGATAGTCAGAGGCTTTTTCCCAGGGTAGAGGGGTCAATTTCTGTGGGGCATAGGTTTAAGGTGCGAAGGCTGTTTAGCACAGTGCTAAATCGCTGGCTTTGAAAGCAGACCAAGCAAGCCAGCAGCATGGTTTGATTCCCATAACAGTCTCCCCGAACAGGCGCTGGAATGTGGCGACTAGGGGCTTTTCACAGTAACTTCATTGAAGCCTACTCGTGACAATAAGCGAATTTCATTTCATTTCAGTAAACTTGAACCTAACCAATACTCTGCTCCTCGTAACCAACCTGACTGGGCCCCATTCATCCATCACTCCATGCTTGCTGACCTTCACAGGCATCTCGTCCAATGCCACAAATCCCTCCATGGCCTCCCGATCGCTAACCTTTTCCAGCACTACAATCCTCCAAGAACTCTGTTCCTCCAAATTCAGCTACTATTATAGATATAAAATCATGCGCATACTGTGTCACTTACTTTGATATATTTTCAACACCATTTACTGATATTTTTCATACTATTTTGTCACATTAGCTGTCATAGCGCTGTCAAAATTAATCTTATGTAGAACAGATTCCTCCAGGGGGATTGGCACTGTTGCCTTATTACCTTTTAGACTTTTCTATCTACATGACAGGGATTGCAGGAACTAAAGATTGAGCATTTCACCAGACACTGCACTCACTCCCCCTATTTCGCCAGTTAACCCTTCCCGTACCATCCAGCCACAATGCAAAATTCCAGCTTTATGTTCAGCCTTAGGTCACAGGCGCCCATGGTCAGAAACACATTGATGACCATTGAACCGACTCCCCATAACGAGTGGGAATATTGATTGTGGGGGCAGAGGGGAGTGGGACCCTGAGCCTCCAGATTGGATTCAGATTTTGGTGGTGAGAGAGAAAGGAAATTTCTTAAAAGAGCTCCACAGTTGTGGTGGTGAGGGGGGGGGGGGGGACAATATTACATAAAATATTCTGTAAGATCTATTTTGATTTCATTCCAATGAAATTGGACGTTTTTTGGCTCTATGCTCCCACACTCTTTCTATCAGGTGAGTGAAGGAGCTGCGCTCCGAAAGCTAGTGATTCCAAACAAACCTGTTGGACTTTAACCTGGTGTTGTAAGATTTCTTACTGTGCCCACCCCAGTCCAACGCTGGCATCTCCACCCATGGCTTTCTATGAGAATAAGCCCAAATCATCGTTGGGACTTAAACACCCCCCTTCTCAAGGGCAATTAGAGGCGGGCAAATAAACACTGACCTTTCCAGGTATTCTCACATGCCATGAATTAATATAACACGACCCTGCTCCAGTAAAATGATACCCACTCCCTTGTCTTCGGCGACCTGCTGGGAGTCACACATTGTCTGTGACTTTGGTTACTTTTCTCATGGGGTTGGGTTTTGCTCAGTATCACCATGCACTGTCCATCGTCCCAGCCGTTCCCTAGCACTACCCAGGTCATCTGCATCCTAAAGTCAGGCATCCTGCTAAATCAAATCAGTCAACAACAAAAACGGCAAACATTGCAGGTGCCGTCAGCGTTTAACTGGAGAGGAGTCTTGTGGCGATGCCTCAACCTTACTGTGTGACCACTGTGCGCCTCCGCTTCGCGCCTCTTCTGCAGACCTTCCCGCTCCATTGCTCCAATCTCTGAACGCTCCACTCTCGCCTCTGCAACCCATCAATTCAAAACTGGAACTGGACAGCCTTCCTCCTTCGTCTCTCTCAATGAACATTCATTCTGGTCATCAAATTTAAAAACGGAAACTTTTTTTTAAAACTCGACCATTTATTGAGAGATAATCGCGCCCGGCACAATCGGAGAGTTTATTCACGCAATTGAATTAGAAATTGGCCTCGGTCCATCTTGAAACTCTGTCCAATTATAAATATTAGCCAGGTCCAACGAACTTTCATCCACTTATTGCAACACACGTAACAACTCCCAATGTTCGTCGCTTCTTTTATTGCCTCAGTTATTTTTTTTAGCAATACATTTCCTTTCTTCTCTGAAGATGATGTTCACGTTCCACTGCTGCTCCACATCTACATGACACCTCTTCTTATACTTAACTCGACAATGGAAGCAACACCCTCCTGATCACGATTGGAGTCTGGACACATGTCATAGAATCGTAGAATTTACAGTGCAGAAGGGGGCCATTCGGCCCATCGAGTCTGCACCGGCCCTTGGAAAGAGCACCCTACCTAAGCCCACACCTCCACCCATCCCTGTAACCCAGCAACCCCATCCAACGTTTAGAACATAGAACAGTACAGCACAGAACAGGCCCTTCGGCCCTCGATGTTGTGCCGAGCCATGATCACCCTACTCAAACCCACATATCCACCCTATACCCGTAACCCAACAACCCCCCCCAACCTTACTTTTTTAGGACACAACGGGCAATTTAGCATAGCCAATCCACCTAACCCGCACATCTTTGGACTGTGGGAGGAAACCGGAGCACCCGGAGGAAACCCACGCACACACGGGGAGGTCGTGCAGACTCCGCACAGACAGTGACCCAGCCGGGAATCGAACCTGGGACCCTGGAGCTGTGAAGCATTTATGCTAACCACCATGCTACCGTGCTGCCCACTTTATGGACACTAAGGGCAATTTATCATGGCCAAACCACCTAACCTGCACATCTTTGGACTGTGGGAGGAAACCGGGGCACCCGGAGGAAACCCACACAGGCACTGGGAGAAAGTGCAGACTCCACACAGACAGTGACCCAAGCCGCGAATCGAAGCTGGGACTTCAAAGCAACAGTGCTAACCACTGTGCTACCGTGTCCCCCGCAATGACACACAACCCAAACATCAAGCGACGTGAACTCTCCCAACGAGTGCTTGCCCCACCTGTTGAACTAAGCCTCGTGCATTCAGAGCAGATGAAGGAAAGACCTGCATTGATTTAACGCCTTTCACGACCTCAGTATGATTCTAAAGTGTTTCCAACCTGCGCATCTTGGAAGTGCATCCGCTGCCAAAAGATGACAGCCAACAACCATCCAACAAACTCCCCCAAACAGCAATGTGTTAGTGATCAGATAATCTCTGTCTGAGACACAAAATTAGACAGGATAGCCCGGGAAACACACCTATTCTCATTTGAAGTAGAACTGTGGAATCTATTAGCTGAAAGTGGTGAGATGGTGGAGCGGTGATATTGTCAATGGGCCAGTAATTCAGAGACCTAGGATAATGCTCTGCGGACTCGGGTTCAAATTCCACCACTTTCGTAGTAAAATTTGAATATGCTAAATATCTTAGTGGTTAGCACTGCTGCCTCACAGCCCCAGGGACCCGGGTTCAATTCCAGCCTTGGGTGACTGTGTGGAGTTTGCACATTCTCCCCGTGTCTGTGGGTTTCCTCCGGGTGCTCCGGATTCCTCCCACAGTCTAAAGATGCGCAAGTTAGGTGGATTGGCCATGATAAATTGCCCCTTAGTGTCCAGGGACCTGCAGGTTAGGTGGGGTGCAGGGATAGGGAAGGGAGTAGGCCTAGGCAGGTGTTCATGGTTAGGTTGATGCAGGCTCAATGAGCCAAATGGTCTCCTGTACTGTAAGGATTCTTTAGGGAACTGGAGCAGGGAACTGGAGCAGACAGGGCCTCAGTCGAACCTCTCACCTGAAAGGCAACGCTGTGACAATGGCTGCACTCCCTCTGTACCATACCAAAGTGTCAGCCTAGACTGGAGACTCTGGCGTCGCACATGAACCCACAACTTTCTGACGTAGAGGCAAAAAGGCCACCAGTTGATCCATGGCTGAAAGAATATGGGCTGGACTCTGTTTCTGAGACTAAGTGTTGGCGCTGATGCAGAATTCGTGGAGTTCCACGACAGCAAAACTGGCGCAAAACCCGGACCGATTCAACTATTATTAAGGGGCTAGCACCGGCGCCACATGGAACACAATTGACTTCAGATAGATGAACCTGTACATTGGCCAGGGAGGAGGCTGCCAGACACTGTCATCCGCCGTGCCTGGGCACAGGGAGCAGAGGCCATGAGCGCCGTGGGCAATACCATCCGCACCGGCCAACAGTGCCAAAGAAAACTGCACAACCTCCTCAGGGTGGCCAGGGTGAATTGACAACACTGTGCCCCTGGCACTAACCCTGTCCCACACACCTGTAAACCAACACCCCCCCCCCCCCCCCCCTACCCGGAGGAGGGCTGAACTCTATTCCTGCCCCACATGCCGGCACCCATACCAGCAACTATGGCTGGGTGCCCTGGCCACGGAAGCCACCAGCAACCCACCCCGGAGCTACATGCGTCGGACTGTCTGATACTGTTGTTTCCTGTTTCTCCCCCCCAGGAGAAGGCCACCCACAACCGGGAACGGGAGAAGACAGAAGGGGGACCTGTGGCCCCTAACTATGGCAGAGCAGAGGGCCCTGGACATCGCCGGGGTGGAGTCAGAGAATGACACTGACTTTCCGTCCCAGCTGTCTCCAACACCCTCCACCATCCCAGAGACACTCACCTCAGTTGAGAGGTTCCTGGGAGTCTCTCTGCTGCTAACCACACAGCTGATCCAGTACAGCATGTGGAGGTAGGAATTCCTGAGTGGGCCGACGTTCGGAGGACAGGCTGACTATATGACTACAGGGACTACATAAGGAGTTGTCGTCGAGCATCCAGTGCCTGCACGTGCAGTTGGAGATGTTCAACCATGTCTCAGAGCCACCTGGAAATCGCAGCAGTGCTCCTGAGCGTAGCCCAGTCACAGCGACCATGGCTGTGACCATTGCCGGCGTTGGCCGGCGTGGCGCAGACTACAGGGATGTGGCCCAATCCCAGGGGGAGCAGTCACTGGCTGATGTGACACAAACCCAGAAGCTGGTGGCACAGTCAACGGGTGATGTGGTGCCGTCCCAGACGGAGTGATTCACTCCCTGTGCTCCATGGCAGCGAGCATGCAGACCCTGGCCGAGACCAGAGTAGGCCTCCAGGACTGGCCGGGAGCCTCGGAGATAGCTCTGCTTGCACCCACGCCCCATGGAGTAGCCTGGGTGCCTTCAGGCTCTCTGAGGGAGGAGGAGGTGATGGGGCCCGTGCTGGTGACTCCCACAGGGGAGGTGCCAGAACACCGCAACACCTCGGACTCCCCCTCCCCTGTCCCTGGTGCATCTGGTGGGCAGTGGGTGGAACGGGGGCACTATGCCACCTGGGACACCCGAACAGCAGCGGGGCCCATCCAGGCCTGGTTGCCGCAGAAGATGCCCGCCAACAAGGACCCAGGTCGCAGGGCGGGAGTCACAGCAGGCCACCTCCACTCTGCTGTACCATGCACCTGGCCAGTCCCCCCCCCCCAATTGGCGAACCTGGAGGCGATCAGAGCGCCCTGTGTGCGTGGCTCTGGCGCACATGGCATGCAGCCTCCCTGGTCTGCTGGGACCAATGTCCTGCCCTTCCACCCCTCCCCCGCATTCTCTTCGTCAGACAATCCCTGACGTTCATCATCCTCATCCAGCACATTGCCCCTCTGGTGCGCAATGTTGCGGCGGACGCAGCAGGCAACCACGATATGGGCAACGCTCTCAGCGTCATACTCGACGGCCCCTCCAGAACTGTCCAGGCACCTGAACTGCATCTTCAGGAGGCCGAAGCACCCATCGATAACACTCCTGGTTGCAGCACAGGTGTCATTGTAGCAGTCTCCGCGTCGGCCTGTGGACTCCGGATAGATATCATCAACCACGACTGCAGTGGAGACCTGTGGCCCAGCCGGGGCGGGGTGGGGGGGGGGGGGGGGGGGGTGGGGACATCTCGAGCATGTCAGGAATTGGCAAGTGTGCCAGGATGAAGGCGTCAGGCACACTGCTCAGGTATTGGGCGCAGACGTGAATGATGCGCAGCTGATGGTCGCATATGTTCATCGAATGGCCTGTAATCTGCAAGAGCTTGTAGAGGAACATGCATCCCATCGATCACCCCTGGACGCTGGGTAGTCCGGTGATAGCGGTGAACCCCGCTGCCTGGGCATCCGTGGGCTCGGTCCACATTGAAATGGATGTATTGAGCTGCCTGGGTATATAGGGACTCCGTGATAGCGTGGATGTACCTGTGCACCGAGATCTGTGAGATTCCGGACAGGTCCCCACTCGGCGTCTGGAAGGAGCCCGTGGCATAAAATTTCAGAGCAACCATCACCTTAATGGCCACTGGGAGACGGTATCCTCCCCTATACCCCCACGGTGCCAGGTGTGCCACGATCTGGCTGATATGTCGCACTGTCTCCTTGCTCAGCTGGAGTTTTCAACGGTATGCCCAGTCCGGCAGGTCCTCAAATGACAGGCACTGCCGGTACACGCGAGGCCTCATGTGGTGCCTCCTTGGCACCTCTTTCTCCTCGGCCTGTTGGGCGGATGGCTCTCCATCCTGGGCAGCTGCCTCCTGTACTTCTGTGGCACTGTCCACTGTTCCACACTCCGCACTTGCATGCTCCGCTGCTGCAACGTCCTCCTCCTTGAGCAGCGCCCGCTCGTACAGCCACAGGGCATCTCCAGGGCTGCGGTGCCAAGCAGGAAGGCCACCATTCCTTGTTGAATTGGAATATTCATTGTCTGCAAGGGGTGAAAGGCCGACATGCTAGTATGGTGCATACCTCCGTGCCCAACCAGGTCCAGCGGGCTACATGTTGGCTCCCGGTTGGCACTGTGGGCTCTGCCCCGCATATCCCATAAGACCATAAGACATAGGAGCAGAATTAGGCCACTTGGCCCATCAAGTCTGCTCTGCCATTCAATCATAGCTGATGTCTTTCTCATACCCATTCTCCTACCTTCTCCCCTGATCCACTTATTAATCAAGAACCTGTCTATCTCTGTCTTAAAGACACTCAGTGATTTGGTCTCCACAGCCTTTTGCGCCAGAGTTCCACTAACCACCACCCTCTGGCTGAAGAAATTCCTCCTCATCTCTGTTATAAAGGATCGTCCCTTTAGTCTGAGATTGTGTCCTCTGGTTCTAACTTTTCCTACAAGTGGAAACATCCTTTCCACACCCACTCTATCCAGGCCTCGCAGTATCCTGTATGTTTCCATAAGATCACCCCTCATCCTTCTAAACTCCAACGAGTACAGACCAGAGTCATCAACCGTTCCTCATATGACAAGCTCTTTATTCCAGGGATCATTCTTGTGAACCTTCTCTGGATCTTTTCCAAGGTCAGCACATCCTTTCTTTGATACGGGGCCCAAAACTGCTCGCATTAACCCAAATGAGGTCTGACCAGAGCCTTATTCAGCCTCAGAAGTAGATCCCTAGTCTTGTATTCTAGCCCTCTCGAAATGAATGCTAACATTGCATTTGTCTTACTAACTGCCGACTGAATCTTCACATTCACCTAAAGAGAATCGTGAACAAGGACTCCCAAGTCACTTTGTGCGTCTGATTTCCTAAGCATTTCCCCATTTAGAAAATAGTCTATGCCTATATTCCTCCTTCCAAAGTGCATAACCTCACACTTTTCCACATTATATTTCATTTGCCACTTCATTGCCCACTCTCCTAGTTTGTCCAAGTCCTTCTGCAGCCTCCCTGCTTCCTCAATACTACCTGTCCCTCACAGATCTATCATCTGCAAACTTAGCATCAGTGCCTTCAGTTCCTTCTTCCAGATCATTAATGTATATTGTGAAAAGTTGTGGTCCCAGCACAGACCCCTGAGGCACACCACTAGTCACCGGCTGCCATCCTGTAAAAGACCCCTTTTTATCCCCATTTTCTGCCTTCTGCCAGTCAGCCAATCTTCTATCCATGCCAGGATCTTACCCTTAACACCATGGGCTCTTACCTTTTTTAACATCTCCTGTCCGGCATCTTGTCAAAGGCCTTCTGGAAATCTAAATAAATTCAGTCCCCTGGTTCTCCTTTGTCTAACTTGCTTGTTACCTCCTCGAAGAACTCTAGACTTGTAGACATGACCTCCCCTTGACAAAGCCGTGCTGACTCAGTCCTATTTTATCATGCACTTCCAAGTACTCCGCAATCTCATCTTTTTTTTTATAAATTTAGATTACCCAATTATTTTTTCCAATTAAGGGGCAATTTAGCGTGGCCAATCCACCTATCTGCACATTTTTTTTGGGTTGTGGGGGCGAAACCCACGCAGACACGGAGAGAATGTGCAAACTCCACACGGACAGTGACCCAGAGCCGGGATCGAACCTGGGACCTCAGCGCCGTGAGGCAGCTGTGCTAACCACTAGGCCACCGTGCTGCCCTATCTTTAATAATGGACCCTAAAATCTTACCCAATGATCAAAGTCAGGCTAACTGGCCTATAATTTCCCGTCTTCTGCCTCCCTCCCTTCTTAAACAGCGGAGTTACATTAGCCACTTTCCAGTCCTCTGGCACCCTTCCTGCCTCCAATGATTCCTGAAAGATCACCACCAATGCCTCCACAATCTCCTCAGCTATCTCTTTTAGGACCTTGGGGTGTAGTCCATCGGGTCCAGGTGACTTATCCATCTTCAGACCTTTCAGTTTTCCCAGACCATCTCCTTAGTAATGGTCACTGCACTCATCTCTGCCCCTGATTCTCCTGGAGTTCTGGCATCCCACTGGTGTCTTCCAATGTGAAGACTGATGCAAAGTAACTATTCAGTTCCTCTGCAATTTCTTTGTTTCCTATTACTACTTCTCCAGCCACATTTTCCAGTGATCCAATATCTATTTTTGCCTCTCTCTTCCCTTTTATATATTGAAAATATTCAAATATTCTTTCTACCTCCC
Organism: Scyliorhinus canicula; assembly: GCF_902713615.1. Classification (NCBI taxonomy): domain Eukaryota; kingdom Metazoa; phylum Chordata; class Chondrichthyes; order Carcharhiniformes; family Scyliorhinidae; genus Scyliorhinus; species Scyliorhinus canicula. The sequence goes on from NC_052146.1 coordinate 66,127,353, forward strand.
CCCCGCCCCCCCCCCCCCCCCAATCTCCGCACCCCTGGCCCCATCATTGCCTGACACCGTGGGGACCTCTGGCCCTGCTGCCTGTCCCTGATGCCAGGGGTGCCATTGGCTGGCCCTGCACTTGCCATGGTATGCTCCATGGGCCCCGCCCGGTGCCCCCGTAGGAGCTACAGTGAGCGTTGCCCTTCAGGGGGCTGCCGGATGCCCCGCCAGTACGTGGCGGCTAGGTTGGGGGGGGGGGCCTAAGGCAAAGGGTGGGGTGTAGAGCTGGGGAGTGGGGTTCCCATATGGCTGGTGTCACTCTACAGTACCAGGGGTCAAAGTGGGTGGTCAGTGGAGTGCGCAGCAAGTTGGCTGCATTGCAGGCCGTGGCAATACCTGTCCATGACTGGACACCGCCCCAGTCCCGTGGGTGGTCACCCCGGCCACACGGCCTGTTTCCCCCCCCCCACCCCAGCCAGCCCGGTCAGGCAGCCCACAGTTGCACCTCTCTGTGTCCTACCTCCTCTCTCTCTCAGCAGCCACGATGCCAGTTTCACAATTTTTAAAAGCACAAGTGAACTGCGCCGTCTGGAACTCGGCCAATCGGAGGCAGAGAATCGTGGAGGTCCCGGAGAATACCGGGTTGTTATGTTCTGTGTTGTGGCCGTAGTACAGATACACACAGAACATCTAGTTCTGACTAGTAAGATGATTTATTAACAAGAATAACACTTGGAAAGATAACTAACAAACTATGATACAAACAGTAACGAATAAATGAATTCAGTGAATTCTCCTGGAGCTGCTTCTAGTGCGAACAATCTCTTGTACGACTTACTACCAACTGCAGGATATCTCAAGTCACATGGTAGATCTCTATCACCACCTGTTGGAAGTTGCATCAATAACTGTATACATTGATAATAATAAGAATCACTTATTATCACAAGTAGGCTTCAATGAAGTTACTGTGAAAAGCCCGATAGATAACTATATACAAATCTGTGCACAGGCATCTCACCACATCATCCTTCCTTTCGAGGTGTTAACATCTACAAATGTAACTGTGCTTTACAAATTATGATCTGCATACTAATTTTAAACAGGTCACAGATACAAATGCAACTGCACTTTACAAAACATGATATCCTTGATAATTTTAAATGTGGATTTTGTCCACTGTTCATTACACATTCGAAACAACATCATCCCGTTGGTCTCCTGAACCTTGAACGGATGCTCGATCTTACTTCAACCTTTGGAAGGCCGGTTTTCTGGCTGGTCTTTTAGGCGTCACTAATTTTTTCAACCTTTTGAAGCGATCCTTCCTACTCAGTCTCCATGTGTTTTCTTACATGTTGGCCTTATGGATGATGCTTGTACCTTCACTGTCGTGGGTGCTACCTGGTCTACCAATTGTGTCCTCAACTCTTCTTCTCTTCCCCTTCCTTCTCATTTGAATAAGCCACTCTTTGAGTCTCCTTTTCTGCTTGGCTTTGTTTGCATCATCCTTGCTACTGGACTCAGCCAAGGGATTAGTTGCTTTTGACGTGGTAACTGCTTTTGGATAGTCTGCAGAGCAAGCTGAGTCTGGCTCTTGTGCCATCATAGCTGATTCTGGAGCCTTTGCTCGATTGAGGGTTGATTCATGGTGCTTGCGTTCTAGCGCTGAACTGCATGTCCATCAACTGATGGGGCACCCAATGTCGGCATACATTTGGATGCTTTCGCAGTTGCAGGCAAATTTGTAACTTCAGGAATGTTCGGCACACCCTCGCATTCCGGTATCTTAGTTGGATCAATGTCCTCAACATCAGCTGCTTCTTCACTTTGTGTTATAGCCTCAATTAGTGGCTTATCCTCATCTGCTATAACAATACATGCTTTGTCTTTCAGTGTAGAACTGCACGCAGATGTATCCATCTATTCTTCCTGCAAGTCTTTTGGTGGAGTGGCCTCAAGTTGGGGAATCCGCTGCAGGAATTATTCCGTGGGCATAGGATGATTCATCGTACTGCTCTGGAGCCAATTTCTCCAAAATGAGGATTATTTCTTTGGTTACTAGTTAGCTGTTCACAGTTGATTTGCTCTCAGCTGATGTACCTGCTGCTGCAATCTCACTTTCAGCCTCTGCACACGCCATTTTAGAGCTTTCACACTTATCGTTGTCTTGTGAAGATTGGGTGCCCCTTGTGATCATCTCGTCACTACTGCCAAACCAACTGAATAACTTTTCATAGTCGTCCTCTTCTAGCTCATCATCTGAGTCTTCACTTTCCTCATCATTATCATGGTCATCGTAATTATCATCATCTGCAATGGCTTCTCCTGTAAAGTATGACATTGCACGTGGAATTATATGTTCATGCAATAAGTACCCAATTTCAAAGTCAGCAGCGAGTCTTGCTGCAGAACCTTCATCCAACTCTCCATGCTCTGGAACTTCAGGAGGTCTGAAGAAATTGATGAAAGAGTCTAGTGAACGTGAAGCATGCGTACACAACAGAAGTCACATCATACCATTTGAATAGGGTGGCACGGTGGCACTGTGTTTAGCACTGTTGTTTCACAGCTCCAGGATCCAAGGTTTGATTCCCGGCTTGGGTCACTGTCTGTGTGGAGTCTGCACATTCTCCCCTTGTCTGCGTGGATTTCCCCTGGGAGCTCCGGTTTCCTCCCACAAGTCCTGAAGACGTGCTTGTTAGGTAATTTGGACATTCTGAATTCTCCCTCAGTGTACGCGAACAAGCGCTGGAGTATGGCGACTAGGGGTTTTTCACAGTAACTTCATTGCAGTGTTACTGTAAGCCTACTTGTGACACTAATAAAGATTATCTTCTTCCACATTAACTTTCACCTGTATCTCATCGGATATCTCGTTGCCAGTCGCAACGATCCTCTGTCGCATCGCTGTCTGGAATGTATAGCCGCTCAACTAGGTTCCGGCCTCACACGCGTCCGCTCCTATGATTGCTCCGTGTCCACAATGGAAAATCCTATGGTGTGACTTCTTTGTATACCCATGCTTCGCGTTCACATGCTCCCAATGTCACAATGTCATTCCCATTGTAGTCTTTCAGAGTCTTGTTTAATTGACGAATTTCAGTTTAACTCGCAGCCCGTTCAAATCAGACAAACTGAGAAGGTTGGCCCTCACTCCCGTGTCGAGCTTGCATTTGATCAATGTCGCATTCAGCATCACTGGAATTGCCCATCTGTCTTCGATGGTGTCATGCTATTGCCGCAACTGGTCAGTAAGACTGCTTCACTCTGCATATTTGGAATCATTGTGTTCTTAGTCAAAATCAGATCAACAAATTAGCAGGTCTTCAATGAACATCTAAGCAACCACGTTGACTGATCCTGTTTGGTCCACTGTTGGATGTGAAAAACATTGCTCGGCAAAGTGATTTGTTCAGTCAAACTGGGAACACTTTCCCAAACGCTGGAGATTGCCGTGGCCCATGTCGGTTGCCACATCGTTTGCATAAAATGGCAGATCCAGTCAGCCGCTTAACTGACACAACATTTTTTATTCAACTGCATCACAGCGGTGACCGTCCTGGCCTCTTCTTCCAGATTAGCGCCAAAATGTTTCAGGCTGAGCATAATAATCTGCTATGCAGCTAGCTCACTTAGAACATAGAACATAGAACGATACAGCGCAGTACAGGCCCTTCGGCCCTCAATGTTGCACCGACATGGAAAAAAAACTAAAGGCCATCTAACCTACACTATGCCCTTATCATCCATATGCTTATCCAATAAACTTTTAAATGCCCTCAATGTTGGCGAGTTCACTACTGTTGCAGGTAGGGCATTCCACGGCCTCACCACTCTTTGCGTAAAAAACCCACCTCTGACCTCTGTCCTATATCTATTACCCCTCAATTTAAGGCTATGTCCCCTCGTGCTAGCCACCTCCATCCGCGGGAGAAGGCTCTCGCTGTCCACCCTATCTAACCCTCTGATCATTTTGTATGCCTCTATTAGGTCACCTCTTAACCTTCTTCTCTCTAACGAAAACAACCTCAAGTCCATCAGCCTTTCCTCATAAGATTTTCCCTCCATACCAGGCAACATCCTGGTAAATCTCCTCTGCACCTGTTCCAAAGCTTCCACGTCCTTCCTATAACGAGGCGACCAGAACTGTACGCAATACTCCAAATGCGGCCGTACTAGAGTTTTGTACAACTGCAACATGACCTCATGGCTCCGGAATTCAATCCCTCTACCAATAAAGGCCATCACACCATAGGCCTTCTTCACAACCCTATCAACCTGGGTGGCAACTTTCAGGGATCTATGTACATGGACACCGAGATCCCTCTGCTCATCCACACTACCAAGAATTTTACCATTAGCCAAATATTCCTTATCCTGTTATTCTTTCCAAAGTGAACCACCTCACACTTCTCCACATTAAACTCCATTTGCCACCTCTCAGCCCAGCTCTGCAGCTTATCTATGTCCCTCTGTAACCTGCAACATCCTTCCGCACTGTCTACAACTCCACCGACTTTAGTGTCGTCTGCAAATTTACTTACCCATCCTTCTGCGCCCTCCTCTAGGTCATTTATAAAAATGACAAACAGCAACGGCCCCAGAACAGATCCTTGTGGTACGCCACTCGTAACTGAACTCCATTCTGAACATTTCCCATCCATCACCACTCTCTGTCTTCTTTCAACTAGCCAATTTCTGATCCACATCTCTAAATCACCCTCAATCCCCAGCCTCCGTATTTTCTGCAATAGCCGACCGTGGGGAACCTTATCAAATGCTTTACTGAAATCCATATACACCACATCAACTGCTTTACCCTCGTCCACCTGTTCAGTCACCTTCTCAAAGAATTCGATAAGGTTTGTAAGGCATGACCTACCCTTCACAAAACCATGCTGACTATCCCTAATCATATTATTCCTATCTAGATGATTATAAATCGTATCTTTTATAATCCTCTCCAAGACTTTACCCACCACAGATGTTAGGCTCACCGGCCTATAGTTACTGGTGTTATCTTTACTCCCCTTCTTGAACAAAGGGACCACATTTGCTATCCTCCAGTCCTCTGGCACTATTCCTGTAGCCAATGATGACATAAAAAGCAAAGCCAAAGGCTCAGCAATCTCTTCCCTGGCTTCCCAGAGAATCCTAGGATAAATCCCATCAGGCCCCGGGGACTTATCTATTTTCACCTTGTCCAGAATTGCCAACACTTCTTCCCTACGCACCTCAATGCCATCTATTCTAATAGCCTGGGTCTCAGCATTCTCCTCCACAATATTATCTTTTTCCTGAGTGAATACTGACGAAAAGTAGTCATTTAGTAACTCGCTTATCTCCTCAGCCTCCACACACAACTTCCCACCACTGTCCTTGACTGGCCCTACTCTTACCCTAGTCATTCTTTTATTCCTGACATACCTATAGAAAGCTTTTGGGTTTTCCTTGATCCTACCTGCCAAAGACTTCTCATGTCCCCTCCTTGCTCGTCTTAGCTCTCTCTTTAGATCCTTCCTCGCTTCCCTGTAACTATCAAGCGTCCCAACTGAGACTTCACGCCTCATCTTCACATAGGCCTCCTTTTTCCTCTTAACAAGAGATTCCACTTCTTTGGTAAACCACGGTTCCCTCGCTCTACCCTTTCCTCCCTGTCTAACTGGTACGTACTGATCAAGAACACGCAATAGCTGTTCCTTGAACAAGCTCCACATATCCAGTGTGCCCAACCCTTGCAGCCTACTTCTCCAACCTACACATCCTAAGTCATGTCTAATGGCATCATAATTGCCCTTCCCCCAGCTATAACTCTTGCCCTGCGGGGTATTCTTATCCCTTTCCATCACTAATGTAAAGGTCACCGAATTGTGGTCACTGTCGCCAAAGTGTTCACCTACCTCCAGATCTAACACCTGGCCTGGTTCATTACCCAAAACCAAATCCAAAGTGGCCTCACCTCTTGTTGGCCTATCAACATATTGTGTCAGAAAACCCTCCTGCACACATTGTACAAAGAACGGCCCATCCAATGTACTCGAACTATATCTTTTCCAGTCAATATTAGGAAAGTTAAAGTCTCCCATAACAACTACCCTGTTACGTTCGCTCTTTTCCAGAATCATCTTCGCCATCCTTTCCTCTACATCTCTAGAACTATTAGGTGGCCTATAGAAAACTCCCAGCAGTGTGACCTCTCCTTTCCTGTTTCTAACCTCAGCCCATACTACCTCGGAAGAAGAGTCCCCATCTTGCATCCTTTCTGCCACCGTAATACTGTCCTTGACTAGCAGCGCCACACCTCCCCCTCTTTTGCCCCCTTCTCTGACCTTACTAAAGCACCTAAACCCCGGAACCTGCAACAACCATTCCTGTCCCTGCTCTATCCATGTCTCGGAAATGGCCACAACATCGAAGTCCCAGGTACCAACCCATGCTGCCAGTTCCCCTACCTTATTTCGTATACTCCTGGCATTGAAATAGACACACTTCAAACCACCGACCTGAACACTGCCGCCCTCCTGCGAAGTCAAATCTGTGCTCCTGACCTCTCTACTCTCAATCTCTCGCACCCCAAAACTACAATCCAGGTTCCCATGCCCCTGCTGAATTAGTTTAAACCCCCCCAAAGAGTACTAACAAATCTCCCCCCCCAGGATATTGGTGCCCCTTAGGCTCAGATGTAGACCATCCTGTCTATAGAGGTCCCACCTTCCCCAGAAAGAGCCCCAGTTATCCAGAAATCTGAATCCCTCCCGCCTAGCCACGTGTTTAATTGCTCTCTCTCCCTATTCCTCGTCTCACTATCACGTGGCACGGGCAACAACCCAGAGATAACAACTCTGTTTGTTCTCACTCTGAGCTTCCATCCTAGCTCCCTAAAGGCCTGCCTGACATCTTTGTCCCCTTTCCTACCTATGTCGTTAGTGCCAATGTGGACTACGACTTGGGGCTGCTCCCCCTCCCCCTTAAGGACCCGAAAAACACGATCCGAGACATCACTTACCCTTGCACCTGGGAGGCAACATACCAAACGTGAGTCTCTCTCGCTCCCACAAAATCTCCTATCTGTGCCCCTGACTATTGAGTCCCCAATTACTAATGCTCTGCTCCTCTCCCCCCTTCCCTTCTGAGCAACAGGGACAGACTCCGTGCTAGAGTCCCGCACCCCATGGCTTACCCCTGGTAAGTCGTTCCCCCCACAAGTATCCAAAACGGTATACTTGTTACTCAGGGGAACGACCGCAGGGGGTCCCTGCACTGACTGCTTCTTCCCAGTCCCTCTTACAGTTACCCATCTATCTCCAGTCTTTGGTGTAACTACTTCCCTGAAGCTCCTATCTATGACCACCTCTGCCTCCCGAATGATCCGAAGTTCATCCAACTCCAGCTCCAGTACCATAACTCGGTCTTGTAGGAGCTGGAGCTGGCTGCACTTCCTGCAGGTAAAATCAGCAGGGACACTAACGGCATCCCTCACCTCAAACATCCTGCAGGAGGAACATTGCACTACCTTCCCTGTCATCCCACTTAATTTCAACCAAGTTCTGGTAAACAAATATAAAACAAATAAAAAATAATAATATAATATAGCACTTACCTGCTCACACCAATAGGTCTTATTATTAGGTTAGAGGAGGAGGGCGGGTGGGAGGCACTACACGTGTAGTGTCTCGGGTATCCTCTCCACCAGAATTTATTGACTAGGAGAAAATCCTTCCCAGAAGTCCGTGGGTCGTACTTCCGGTTCCCGGCTTATATTATCTTTGCTCCCACTGGCACCCCGCCGCTCTCAATGTGTCCCCTCCCGCTCTTTCACTGACTCACTGCTGCTCTCCTCGCGCTCTTTTATCCTGTGTCCCTCTGAACTCCCGCTGCTTTATGGGCTCCCTCTGTCTCTGAACTCCCGCCGCTTTCTTGGCTCTCTGTCTCTGAACTCCCGCTGCTTTATGGGCTCCCTCTGTCTCTGAACACCTGCCGCTTTCTGGGCTCTCTGTCTCTGAACTCCCGCTGCTTTCTGGGCTCCCTCTGTCTCTGAACTCCCGCTGCTTTATGGGCTCCCTCTGGCATGACAAATCTTGATAGTGTTTTCTAACTGAATCTTCTTCGCTCAATAACCTCTCACACACATTATCGTTTGATATCCCGGACAGTATCTGATCGTGGATCATCGCCGACTTTAAAGTAATAAAACTGGTGCACCTTCAACCGCAAGTCAGTTGAAAAACTATCAAAAGATTTGCCTCCTTCTGGGTACGCGTATGAATCATATAACATTCAAATGTTTCATTTTTCTTGGGCGAGCAATGCCGATCAAAGTATTTTGTTACTTCATCAAAGCTCTTGCTTTCCTATTCGCTGTCGAACGTGAAGGTATTGTAAATTTCTATTGCTTGAGGACCTGCTACCGTGAGCAGCAACGCAATACCCCTCTCGTGAGGCTGTGCCTGAAGGCCAAGGGCTGAAACATAGAGTCTGAGTTGCTGCTTAAAAACATGTCAATACTCATCTACATTACCGGTGACTTGACGCTGGTGGGGTGCCTTCAAACCTTCCATCTCTAACTTCACAATCATTCCGTGCGTTGAGTTCCAGTTCCCTCTAGTTTACTAGGTAGGCGGAAGAATTTTCTTTTTCCTTCCTTCAGCCTGTTTCGTCCCTTCTTCTCCGTTGATATTGTCATGGGAGTATCCCTTTAAGAAAGGTTTTGTCTTATCACATGGCTTCAGTGATGTCATTTTGTGGGTGGAGCTGAGCTGTGGCTGTGAGGTTGTTTTGAATTTCACTTTCAGTTTGGCTGCTATGGACTCGGGGAGAAAGAAGTGGTTTTTTTTCTTTATCTTTCTGTCTTTTCATTTTAAAGAGCTGTTCTCGTAAAAACAACATTGATTATAGCTACCTGCTTTGGTAACTTAAAAGATATGGTTTGCTTTCCTGAAGAGTTTAAACCTGCTGGTGTGACGGGGTCACACTCTCAGGGAAAACCAGTCGTATTCAAGTGAGAATGCAGAGTGCTGGGTAACACCCTTGAAAAGGGGTTACTGGTTTATGCAATTTTGTTTTTGAACTGGAACAGTTAAGGGGGAATTCATTAAGTTTAATACATAGATTACTGTAGCTGTGTGATGTCTTTATGTTTGTTATTAATTTAAAAAATGCTGTGTGTTTATCTATATATGTTAACTAAGTTCTTAGAATAAAGCTTATTTTGATTAAGGTTTCTAGGAAGACTGTTGAATCAAACCTGAAGGGAAGGCGCCTGTGCTCATCCTAGCCAAATTCAACATAAACGTTACAGGTCAGGTGGATTTAATAGTATACTTTGGGTTTCTAAGCCCTGGCCACAACAGTATCTTCAATTGTTCACCACTCTTGGTACCATGTATTAATCTGTATTGTGGCCGTTGTACAGATGCACACAGAACATTTAGTTCTTTGACTAGTAAGATGATTTATTAACAAGATGAACACGTGGAAGATAATTAACAAACTATGATACAAACAGTAATGAATAAATGAATTCAGTGAATTCTTCTGGATCTACTTCTAGTGCAATGATCCTCTTGTACAACTTACTACCAACTGCAGGATATCCGAAGTCTCTATCGCCACCTGCTGGTTGCGTTTCATATCGATAACTATATACATTGGTAACCATATACAAAACTGTGCACAGGCATATCACCACATGGATCAGGCCGGCTAATGGCATGCTAATGGTGTTTACTGTAAGTGCGTTCCGGACCGCTTTAACATCGCTGTCGAGGTGTCAAAGAATCACGATTTCGCGCCAAATCAGTGCAACCACAATTTTGGCATCGCAATCGATTCGCCGTGTAATAGCGTTTCACGATTTTGGCATCGGCCAACAGAGAATCACACCGTATGATTCTAAGGATGGATATCAATAAATTCTTCATATAAAGAGGGATAAATGGACGGAACTGACCCCTGGATAGAGTAGTGGGACCAAGGGCTAGATTCCTCCACCCCGTCCACCGCAAGAATGCCACAGGCAAGACGTAGGCAATGGAGAAGTCCATTGACCTCGGGAGGGATTCTCCGGTCGCCAGGCGGACGTGGCCAGAGAATCCCGCCCAAAATGTGGCTGGCCCTTCACTGTCTTCTGAAATGACCACTCAGATAGAAGGTTGTCACCTTTTCAATTCAAGTAAGGATGTCGGCCTGCATCCCAAGAATTAAGCCAATTTAAACCTCGCTTCGTCTGTATTTAGGGTATTAAACACGGCCACAATTTATGTTGCCAATCATACACAACCAAAATGCATAAGTATATCAGTGACAATGTTGATGATATCCTGCCCCCCCCTCCCCCACCCCACCACAGGGCGTGATCCCTTCATCGAGAGGCAGGTTTATCTGTCACCATAGATCTAACTTGACAGAATGTGCTGCCGGTTTCCTGTGGTGTGTGGTTGAGTTTGATCACAGGTGGAAACACAACACTGTTCAATAACCACAGCTTTCTTGACACTGAAGGTGAGGGAGGGACCTGACACAAACATGCGACAATATATGAGCCTTTTGAGTTGGTCTGGGAAACTAGTGCAGGGTCCCAAAGATACAGAAACTCTCTGATCAGGGCAGGTCTTTTGTGTAGGCTTCCAAGTCTTCACAGGTTGAAGAGTTTCCTTCTGATGTTGTGTGGAGGTGCACTCCTTCCAGAGAAGGCATGGGTCAGGAAATGCAAGGATGACAATTACAATCACAGGTCTGCAGTACAAGTCTGAAACAAGCAGTAGATTTTTTGCCTGTGCATTGATGGGCCCAACACTATTTAAAAGTTCTTTATCTGAAGTGTGTCCGTGTTTGATTGCAGCTTGAGTCTTGGGATCACTTTCCTCGAACCTTGAAGCAGTCAAAACAGTAGTCGTTTACTAATCTGAATACAGAACCACGAGGATCCCTGGTACCACATTGAAATCGCAGACCTCGCTGCTTGCCACTACTTACTCCCCTTCCAATCTGCAGCCCCTCTCAGATTTACCATTGATCTGATCCCAGCACCTCTGCTGGCCAGCTTCAGCACAATGGTTCCTCGGAGCACGTTCTGCTATTATTTTCTATATTTTTTATAGGTTTTGGGAGGGTGAAAGGGTGAAGTTGGGATTAGACTATTGAGTTGGATGATCAGCCATGATCAATAATGAGTGGCAGAGTAGGCTTAAAGGGCCGAATGGCCTCCTCCTGCTTCTATTTTCCATGTTTTCTGATGCTGCACCTGGCCACTCTTGAGCACCAGGGTGATCCTTTCAGGCACAAACTAATTTTTACTTCTTGGAGTAACTGAAGAAATAATAGGATGCCAGAATCAAGGTAGTTAATGTTAAATCTTCTGGAACAACCAAACAGTATTTCTCAGTTCTGTTTAGATTGTTATCTTGGGAGTGCTTTTTAAAGTGTGCAGGGAATCCCTCTTTTCCAAAACATATTGCTAGTTATGATTGAAGGTGTTTCCATTGTTATACAACAATGGGTGTAACATGGTAGTGAGCCAACAATTATCAACATGTAATGACCTAAATCAGCAACAAGTCAGCGCATTAGGTGTTTTGGAAACCTGTCTGCTGGAAAACCAGTGAACAACAGACACAGAGAAGGGTGGATGATGGTGGAGAGGGGAAGCTAACAAGAATAAGGATATCATGGTGATGATACAGAAGGTGGGTTTGGGAGATAGGATTGAAAGTTTAGGATAAAAGGTGGAATGTGGGGGGTGGGGGGGAAAGAGAAACAAAAAGGGGAGTGGCAAAATTGGCAAGTATTGAAAAGTGGGATCAGGAAGGAAGAACATGATTTAAAAAGGGAGCAAATCAAGGTGAAGGGAAAGACACAGGAAAGCCATTGGAGAAAGTGGGGAAAATATTGGTGAGAAGTAGAAGGCAAAGAGGGATTTGGAGAGGAAGGAGAGCAGGGGAGAAGAAATAGCATTGCTAAAGAGGGAGTTGAAGCGAGGAGAAGTGGGATGGTATATGACTATTCGAATGATTGATTTTGTTTTATCTGGATGTTTAGATTAGGTGGGTTGGCTATGCTAGATATCCCCTTAGTGTTTGTGGATGTGTAGGTTAGGTTACGCGGATAGGCCAGGGTGCGCAGGGCAGTGAACCTGGGTAGAGTGCTCGTTCAGAGGGTCAGGCAGACTCGATAGGTCAAATGGCCTCCTTCTGCACTGTAAGGATTAAAAAATTTTTTTTTTGAGTACTCAATTCTTTTTTTTCTTCAATTAAGGGGCAATTTAGCGTGGCCAATCCACCTACCTTGTGTTGTGGTGTTGTGGGGGTGAGGTCCATGCAAACACGGGGAGAATGTACAAACTCCACAAGCACAGTGACCCGGGGCTGGGATCGAACCCGGGTCCTAGGTGCCGTGAGGCAGCAGTGCTGACCACTGCACCACCGTGCTGCCCATACTGTAAGGATTTTATGATATCAAATTAGAAGAGTTTTTTAAAAAAGTTTCATTTATTTTATGTTACCGACAGGTCCGATTCAGGTTATGAAGGGTTAAATACTCTTTTGTCTTAACATTGAAAAACTAGTTCAGGCTGAACAATGGGTGGTGGGGAATTTCACTGTGCTCTGAAAGAGAAACTGGAGTTTTCAAAATTGCTTACTTTTGCATTTCACTTTAGTACTGAAGCAATGTTAAGTCATTGAGCACATCCCAAACAGCTTACAATGTCCATACAGTAGTCTTGATTCAATGAGTCTTGTAGGCTCTAGTTTTGATCCTCAAGTTGTGGACAGCTGCAAGGACATTCTTCCTATTACTTCCTATCCTCGTTACCCTGATAATTCCTTGGCTCACTCCAGAGGGTGTTAAGATCAGCCGTTCTGTGTGGTGCTAGAGACACATGTAGGTCAGTGTTTTAACAACAAGACAGTAACTTCCATGGACACTTAGTTAAATAGGCAATGTTCTTACTCCAAGGGGCATGCAGAGGAACAGAGGAAATAGAAACCAAAGTAGGCCATTCAGCTCCTCAAGATTGCTCCATCATTCAAGTAGGTCATGGCTGATTTTCTGCTGTGTATTTCCTTTGTTCCCATTTCTTTTCTTTTCTTTTTATTATTTTGGTCCATGGACCCATAATCCGAATGTGCCTTATGTAGAAGACTGTTGATACAGCCTGCCTGTCAAGACCCAGTGTTCCTAGGTTATGTATTTTGGGAGGAGAAAACAGACTCTTTGGCACCAATTTAGGAACCAACTTTGGAGAGAGCTGTTTCGATTGGTTAACTGGCAACCGGTGGGTTGGCCAGGGGCAGTGTTCTGCCTGACAACGGTCCATGATTGGTTCCTGCATGATGCTTTCTAACACAACTGTGGAGAAGTGTTTAGACCTTGGAAGTGAAAGGCACTCTCTCTTCCACTGGCTGAAGTGAAAGAACTGCTCTATTATTCTGAAAGCAGTGACTGCCTGGTACATCCTTTGTTGTGAACCTGAAATGATGCAGAGAAATGGGCAGGCGGCACAGTTGCACAGTGATTAGCACTGCTACCTCACAGCTCCAGGGACCCGGGTTCAATTCCAGCCTCGGGTGACTATGTGTGTGGAGTTTTCAGTTTCTCCCAGTGTCTGCGTGGGTTTCCTCTGGGTGCTCCAGTTTACTCTCAGTCCAAATAAGTGTAGGTTAAGTGGACTGGCCATGGTAAATTGCCCTCAAGAGTCCAAAAGGTTAGGTGGGGTTACTGGGATAGGGTGGAGGCTTGGACTTAAGTGGGGTGCCCTTTCCAAGGGCCGTGCAGACTTGATGGACCGAATGGCCTCCTTCTGCACTGTAGGGATTCTATGAAAAATAGACAACCTTGCCAGAGAAAGCCTAGAAGGAAGAAGTACCAAAACAAAAGCCTGAACTTCAGAAAGACACAAGGTTACTTTGTTTTAAAGTTTAAAAACCTGGTGACTGTAGTTTATTGGACTCAACCAAGGGCCTTGGGTATTTTAAATAAAATCTAATTTCACCTGTTTTGCAATTCTGGGTCAAGTGGGAATCAAGTGGCCGGAATTGACCCGCGCTAGCATAGTTTCAGGGCTCTGTCCTGGGGATCTCTGGAATGGTAGACAGCAAGAATTAAGGGTACAGTAAGTATTAAAGGGGCACCAGGTGTGTAATAGCATAATAGGATGGCTCTGGTACCTGCTTAAGTCTTTCTTCAGCTGGAGGACTTGTGTTTGGTTTATTTACAAGGGGTTTGAAAGATAGGTTAATTGAATTGGCAGGTGAATTAAAAATAGAGGTGCTGGTTAAAGCTAAGAAGGCAGAAATATATGATTTTAATTGAGTGCTTGGGTCTTTCAGAAACATAGAAGAGCCCACGAGCAAATATTCCATGGAGTGCAGCATCAGAAGCATTTTCTTTTAGGGAAACAGATCTGGAGAGAATTCGATTGCAGTTTAAGCACGCAAGGGAATTTTAAAAAATGGCTTTTCAAAGGGAAATTAATATGAGGAAACTTGATGTGGAAATGGATAAATTGGCAAGAGAATATCAACTTAAAATGTTGGAGTTAAAGACAGACGTTGGGAAAGTCAAGAGGGAGGAGTAACCCGTCCCAGTCCAACTACTAATAGGGATATGTTTAAATAGATAGAGGCCCTACCAAAATTTGAGGAAAAGGATGTAGAGGCATTCGAGAAAATAGAAACTCAAATGGAGTGGCCAAAAAAAAAGTGAACATTATCCATGCAAAGTAAAGTGATGGGGCAGGCACAGGCAGTTTATGTTTCCCAGTTGCCTGGGGAGGGGGGTTTGAAAAATTATGGCGAAGTAAAAAATTACGATTCTAGGGGCATACAAATTAGTTCCAGAGGCACAATGGCCTCGAATGCTAGTGACGTGGGGGTGGGGCAGTGTTACTACAAGATGACGAGTCAGGAATAGAGAGGCTGGTGAGATACCTTTCAAAAAAACTAAGGGCACGCACGATCCTACGGCCATGCTATGCTGGAAAAGCAGCAGAGTGGCAGTGAAAGCCGGGAGACTCCGCTTCCAGGATCTACCCGACTTCAATGCAATCTCGTGAGACGGTGCAAAGGGCGGGATCACATTTTAGCAAATCTGCATATTAGAGCGAGGCATTAAGCCTTATTCTAATGTGCAGATTCCCGAGATACCCTAGGCTTTGGGATTCAATCCCTTTGCCTTGGGTCCTCGGGCGAGCACCGTTTGGTATTGGCCCCTACAAACGGGGACCAGACGGAATGGTTCTCGTGGAGGTATCCAAGGCGATCGGATGTCCCCAGTTGCATGCCCTTTGGGTAGTGTGGTGCTCTGGCACAGCTAGTGCCACCTGGCAATGCCACCCACATGCCAGCCTGGCACTGCCAAGGTGGCATTTCCTGCGCACGTGCAATTGGGCTGGGGATGCCCGCAATGGATGTTTGGGGGTGGTCAGGGATTCTTTTCAGATCCTTGGAGATCGGGGCACCATTTAAAAATGCAGAGTTCCCCATTGCCAAAACACGGGACAATGTGCGGCCTCAGCCACAAATTCAAAGAGAGTTGCCTTGAATAGCCATGTGTTACCCGGCACACGCTTGGTCTGGAACTTTGTTCCCTATTGGGAAAATCGCACCCCAAGTCTGTGCCAAAGAAAGATCGCCACCGCTGCGAAAGAAGCCTGAGCATTCCTATTAGCACTTCAGCATTTTGAAGTTTACATCCGGCATGGTAATAAGCAAAGCCTAGTCTATACTGACCACAATTCACTTGCATTCGTGAAAAATTTAAAACACAGAACGCTAGATTGTTCCAACCTCTCAATGTAAAAATTGTGTATATTCCTGGAAAAGAACATATTTTTGCAGATACATTGTCACGAGTTTAAGTGCTGATCACAGCTGTAAGATTGGGGAACTTGGATAGTGGGAAAGGAAGTATGAATGGATGTGCCTTTCGATGTTACATATGTTCTCACGATGACGTTTCATCCCTCCAAGGGCGGGTGGGGGGGGAGAAATGCAAGTGTCCTTCCTGTTTATTTCCTTCGTTCCCATTTATTTAATTTTTATTTTCGTCTGTGGACCCATTATCCGCATGTTCCTTTTAGCAGACGATTCAAAGTTGAAACAGCCTACTTGCCAGGACATCGTCTTCAGAGGCTTTGTACTTTAGAAGGGAGAAGTCAGACTCTTCGGAACTTAGCGGATCCAAGGAACCAGCTTTAGAGGGAGTTGGCTCAATTGATTAACTGGAAACCAGTGGGTTGGCCAGGGACAGTGCTCTGCCCGACAACGGTCAGTGATTGATTCCTGTGTGGTGCTTTCTGAGAGAACTGAGCAGAAGTGTTTTAGACCTAGGAAGTGAAAGGAACACCCTCTATCCTGCTTGCTGTGAAATAATTGTTCTACTGTTCTGAAAGCAGTGAGTGCCCACGCATCCTTTGTTGTAAACCTGAAATGATGCAGAGTCTGCAGAGAAAGTAAAAAACCTTGCCAGACAAAACCATCTCAAGACTAGAAGGAAGAAATACCAAAATAAAACCCTGAATTTCATAAAGACATTGACTGGAAGTAATCCCATCCCAAAGATCCTTATCCATTTATTTTGTTTTCCATTTGCGAAGCAAGTATTACTCTATGCTCTGCTGAGCTTAATGTTGTTTAATAGGAAATTGAGTAGTAGTGCTAAGGGGTAATTGTAAACTGTTCTTTTTGGTGTGAAGTTAAAGAGCTTAATATTGTATTCATAATAAAGTTTTGTTTAAAAATACCAAAGCTCTATTTGCAATCACGCCTGAAGCAAATCATTCTTTCCACACAGTCTCACAAATGAACTAAGATATTCGAGTTTCGGTCCAGTATCCTAGCTACTGTTGGGGTCTGATCTGGGATCGTAATACTTTCCACCCTTTTCCCTGTGTTGTTTGTCTGTGTGTGAGTATAGAGAATAGGGCGAATTAGAAATATGGGGGTTGGGAAATGAGTAGTAGACAGATACATTTTCTGTTCATTTAATTATAATACTGTACATAATAAAAAGTTACTTGTGTTTTAAAGTTACAAACTTGGTGACTGTAGTTTATTGGGCTCAACCAAGGACCTTGGGTATTTTAAATGAAATATAATTTCACGTGTGTTGTGACTCCAGGTAAAGCTAGAATTGACCACGCAAGAGCACAAGATTGCGCCGGAGCGTGGTGACTCTCTGTGGGTTCTCCCCAGCAGATCCACTTTTTACTTATCTTACAATCATTCTGATCTTATGTAATTTCTTTTATTTCCTTTTCTTTTCATGTACTTGATGATCTGTTGAGCTGCTCGCAGGAAAATACTTTTCACTGTACTTTGGTACAGTGACAATAAGTAAAATCCAAATCTTTACTAGCCCAGGATGTCGTGACAAGTGTGAAAAGTACCGTTACGTATTCTAGTTTGCTTGAGTCTGGAACCCAGAATTTTCTGGTTACACCAATTTGCTTGGAGCCCACATCACGGGTAACGGAAAGAAGAATGTTTAGTTGTAATGCGAGACAATTTCTGGTTAAGCTGGGGCCTCATTCAGATTTACAGCATTGCAGAAATACCTCACTTATCCAAATGCAGTTTGCTCTAAAAATGAAGTAAAACCAGACACTTGCTATGTAAAGATATGGAAATTAGTGTAGAATTTAATTAAGCACTTTTATGGAAAATGAGTCACCAGAAATGCGACTCAAAAAATCTTGTTCTCACGGCTTGCATATTCACAAATGACAAAGTACAAAGAGAAAAAACAGTAATATCACAAAATTAGGAACGCACTTTAGAACTGGGAAATTTCCAATACGAGTCAGTGAAACATAGTACAAAAGTCTGGAGTAAGTTGCATTTGAATGAATGTCTGTACATCCAGGACAAAGCAGCAGTGCAGTACAGAGGGGATTAAATAGCAAAAAGCTATAGATTATTACAAAATATATATTCAGTCCTGCTGCAGTTCCAAGTTCAGATTCCCTTCATGACCATTGTATAAAATTCAAGTAATGAACTGTGCACAGTTATGCAACCAATCTGCATCACTGGGTCAAACCTCAATTCTCCATCTACACCCAGAAAGTACAGCCAAACCCTCACCGGAGAGGAATAAAAGGCTCTGCTGCCAAACTGAGTAATCTCACAAGACGTAGGGAATTCTCTCCCATTTTGTACCCTTAATATTGCATATCCTCCTCCTACAAGTAAATGAATCACCTTCCATAGAAAAACAGGTATCACCCACATTCCCAATAGCAAATCTTAAGGTAGCTTGCGAGCAGCAGACAGTTTAAAATTTAATATTGCGACCCCCCCACCCCACAAAGTTCCCTTAGTGACTAAAGCAAACACATGTGCATACAGTTTTAGTTTGTTCTGTGGATCTCCTTAGTCTGAAAGCAATTCTCCCAACTGTTGAAAGAGTAGAATGCACATGCTCAGTACATGCCTCTTCATCCGTTGGATGATGCTGGACTCATACAGCAGACTGGTCCCAGGTCTGGTCAACATAAATAGATGGGTGTTAATACGATTCACTATTTCGACATGTAACACAGAACAAGGGGTTAATGAGTGCACTGCTAAGAATTGAATCCTAAGTTACAATTGATTATACGGAAAGTACCTTGGTGACTGAGGCCCTCGAGGATCCTGAAGGTAAACGGATGCCGCCCCCTCGGTTTTCATCCAACATCCTCCCTGGTGACCTCTCCCTGCTGGGGTCCAAAGGTTTGCCTGGAGATTTCTCCCTCTCCAAACCCCTCCGTGGTGATTTGTCTCTTCTCACCTCCTGCCTGCCTTCTCTGTACCTGACAGATCTGTTCAAATCTTGAGGTGAATTTTCTCTTGGGCAAGGTGCCAACTTCTTTGACATATGCTCGTTGTAGGAGGGAAGGCCCCGCTTGTTAGGACTGCTGTTGGTCAGACAGAGGAAGAAAAGAATTCTGGTGAGAAATTTTAAAAATCAAGTTTTTTCAAGAAACCTTAACATGGGCATCAATAGGTTCAGGATAACAGATTGTTCCAATCATTAGCGAAGAAACTATCAGCCAATTGGGTCCCCACGTAAAGTCCCTCCATTCATGTGCAAAAATAAGTGATAATTGGATAGAAAAAAAGTGGCTGTTCTAGACAGAACTCAAAATTACTCTCTGAGCAAGTTGTTGTGTATCAGATGATCAGCTCTTCTGGCAACATCGCAAACTCCATGGAAGAAAAAGAGTAAATAAGAAAACACACTTAAGCCTGATGTAAATTAGCGGGATAGGATCTTTGTACATATGTCAGCCTTTTAAAAACACATAAGTAGTGAAAGAGTAGCCAAAGGAAAGTTAAGGCCGATTAGGGACCAAAAAGGAGATCCTTCTTGTGGAGTCAGAAGGCATGGCTGAAGTAAGAAATCAATGATTGGCATCTATCAGTGCTAGATAAAAAGATGCTGCCAACCCAGCAGTGAAGAAGGAGGAGGCAGTAGTGATATTGTTATGGTCCAGGGTTTATAAACTTCAAGGTGTATTATGGAATTCACCTGGCCTATAACTTTTTGTTGAATTTGGCTCGGATGAGCACAAGAGCATTCACTTGAGGTGGGATTCAACAGTCTTCCCAGACATTTTAATCAAACAAGCTTTATTCTAATAACCTACTTAACATTTATATAATCTACAGCAAGAATGTTTATCAATTACAAACATAAAGACATCCCACAGCTACAGTAATCTATGTATAACACTTAATGAATTCCCCCTTAACTGCTCCAATTCAAAAACAAAATCCCATAAACCAAAAACCTCTTTTCAAGGGCATGGTCCAGCAGTCTCACTTGAATAAGACTGGCTTTCCTTGGGCAGCATGGTGGCACAGTGGTTAGTCTGCTGCCTCATGGCGTTGAGGTCCCAGGTTCGATCCCGGTTCTGGGTCACTATCCGTATGGAGTTTGCACATTCTCCCCATATTTGCGTGGACTTCGCTCCCACAACCCAAAAGATGTGCCAGGTAGGTGGATTGGCCATGCTAAATTGCCCCTTATTTGGAAAAAAATAATTGGGTGCTCTTTAAAAAAAAGACTGGCTTTCCTTGAGATTCTGACCCCGTCGCACCAGCAGATTTAAACCCTTCTGGAAAGCAAACTATATCTTTTAAGTTACTAAAGCAGGTGGCTATAATCAATAGCTGGAATTTTTTATTGGAACATATATTTAAAATGAAAATAGAAAAGCAGGAACAAAACACTTTTCTCCCCAAGTCCACAGCAGTCAAATCAAAAGCGAAAGTAAAACAGCTCACAGAGCCACAACCCAGCTCCACCCACACAATGACATCACTGAAGCCATGTGATAAGCCAGAAACCTTTCTTAAAGAGACACTCCCATGACAATATCGATAGGATGAAAAACATCTATCAAATGGAGATATTTTAAAAGGTGGCAATCAAAGTTGAAAAGTCACCCAGTCTAAATAGGATTCAGGCCAATTTGAGGAAATAAAGAGTTGTAAATTCAGGAGGAAGGGCCACAATCTTCCAAATCTCCTTGAAAGGTATGACAGAAGACTGAGTATTGCAAATGTTATGTCTGTACTTAAGTGAGGGACACATTCAGCAGCTACAGCTGGACAGACTAAAGTCAGTGGTGGGGAAACTTTGGGGGGAATTTTCCCAAGGCCATTGGCTGTGGGGTCAGAAGGGGGCGGGGGGGTGATTTTCAAATCTTCTCTGATCTGACCAAAAGAAGAGAACTGGAGGACAGCTAATGTGGTGCCATTATTCAAGAAAGGCAGTAGGGACGAATCAAAAAAATTATAGGCCAGTGAGTTTAACTTCAGTGGTAGGGAAACTACTGGAAAAAATTCTGAGGGACAGAATTAATCTCCACTGGGGGAAGTCAAGGATTAATCAAGGATAGTCAGCATGGTTTTGGCAAAGGCAGATCATATTTTACTAATCCAATTGAATTTTTTGAAGAGGTGACTAGGTATGTAGATGAGGGTTGCGATTGATGTAGCCTACAAGGACTTCAGTAAGGCCTTTGACAAATTCCCACATGGGAGGCTGATAAAGAAGGTAAGAGCCCATGGAATCCAGGGCAATTTGGATCCAAAATTGACTGAGTGGTAGGAGGCAGAGGGTGATGGTTGAATATTGTTTTTGTGACTGGGAGACTGTATCCCGTGGTGTTGTGCAAGGAGAGTGCCGAGTCCCTTGTTGTTTGTAGTATACATTAAGGCCTTAGATTACAGAATGATATAGATGTGCTGGTTAGATGGGTAGATGAGTGGCAAATGGAAATTAACCGTGAAAAATGTGAGGTAATGCATTTTGGAAGGACTAACAAGGCAAAGGAATATACAATGAATGGTCAAACCCCAGGAAATAAAAGGATCAAAGGGACCTTGGTGTGCATTTCACATATCTCTGAAGACAGCAGGGCAGGTTGATAAGATGGTTAAGAAGGCCTTTGGGATTATTGCCTTTATTAACTGAGGCATTGACTTAAAGAGCAAGGATGTTGGAGCTGAATAAAAAGCTGGTTAGGCCCCAGCTGGAATAATGCATGCAGTTCTGGTCACCACACTATAACCTTTTGTTGAATTTGGCTAGGATGGGCACAATTATCTTTATTAGTGTCACAAGTAGGCTTACATTAACACTGCAATGAAATCACTGTGAAAGTCCCCTAGTCACCGCCCGATGGTACCTGTTCGGGTACACTACTGAGAGAGAATTCAGAATGTCCAATTGACCTAACAGTCCTTTTGGGACTTGAGAGGGGAAACCGGAGCACCCGGTGGAAACCCACGCAGACACGGGCAGAACGTGCAGACTCCACACAGACAATGACGCAAGAAGGGAATTGAATCCAGGTCCCTGGCACTGTAAAGCAATAGTACTAAGCACTGTGCTACTGTGCTGCCTGAAAGAAAGAAAGTAATTGAACTGGAGGATGCAGAGATGATTCATTAGGGTGTTGCCTGGACTAGATCATTTCAGCTATCAAGAGAGACTAAATAGGCTGGGGTGGTTTTCCTTGGAGCAGTGGAGGCTGAGTGGGGGACCGTATTGAGGTGTATAAAATTATGAGGGACATAGATAGGGTAGGCAGAAAGATACTATTCCCCTTTGTGGAGGGGTCAATGACCAGGGGGCATAGATTAAAGGTAATGACAGGAGGTTTAGAGGAGATGAGAGGAAAAAACATTTTCACCCAAAAGGTGGTTGGAATCTGGAACTTTCTGCCTCAAAGGGTGGTAGCGACAGGAACCCTCAACTTCTAAGAAGTATTTAGATCAGCACTTGAAATGCCATAGCATAAAAGGCTACAGACCAAGTGCTGAAAATGAAATTAGAATAGTTAGCTGCTTGATGCTTAGCTTGGATACCTTGGGACGAAGGGCCTCTTTCCAGGCTGTAAATCTCTATAACTCCATATGGACTTTTAAAAGGCACTTGACAAAATCCCACATAATAAACCTGTTCACAAAATTAAAGCCCATTCAATTAAAGAGACAGTGGCAACACGGATACAAATTGAGCTAAGGGACAGAAAGTAGAGAGTAGTGCTGAATGGCTGGTTGTCAGACTGAATGGAGGTACACAGAATTGTTCCCCAGGGGTCAGTATTATGACCACTGATCATTTTGATGTACATCAATAATCTGGATTTGGGTATCAATACATCATTTCAAGGTTGCAGATGATACGAGACTCCGAAATGGAGCAAATAACGGGAAGGATTGTAACAGACTTCAGGAGAATATAGACGGGCCAATTAGACAGACACATGGGCAAATGAAATTTAACCCAGAGAAGTGTGAAGTGATAAATTTTGGGAGGTAGTGAGCTAGGTGCATTTTCAAAGAGGGTGCAAGAATAGAGACACCTAGGACTGTATACAAACAATTTTTTGAAGGTGGTAGGACAAGTTGAAAAGCCTTTTAAAAATACATATGGGATCCTTGGCTTTAACAGTGGAGTATAAAGCATTATAAAAGTACCGCTGATGCCTCAGCTGGATATAGTGTTCAATTATGGGCACAATTCATCTCATGAAGGATGGCAATAACATGGAGGAAGCGCTGAAGAGATTTACTAGAATGGTAGCAAGCTTGAGGAACTTAAGTAATCTGGAGAGACTGGAGAATCTAGCGTCATTCTCCATACAGAGAAGATGACAGAGTTGTGAAAAAATAATGAATGGCTTTGAGAAGTGTAAATGAGGAGAAACTATTTCCAGGAGCAGAGGAGTCAGTAATCAGAGGACAGAGTTAAGATGATCAGTCAAAGAACCAGAAACATCACCAAGTGGCTTTCTTTTTTACACCGCAAGTTATTATATCCAGAATACACTTCCTGAACAAGTAGTAGAAGCATATTTAACAGCAACACTCAAAAGCAGAATAATGTGCAGGCCTATGGGGAATAGGTAGGTGTGTATAAATGATTGGATAGCTTTTCCAAAGAATCAGTAAGGGTACAACGGACCAAATGCCTTCCCTCTGTGTTATCTTATTTTATGATTAGGCTTCATTTTAATTTGGTTCCTGAAAAATGCGCACATGGCTGTTCATCCAAGCAGTATCCAGCCCCATTACAAATTGTACTAGCTTAATTATTTAAAAAAAAAAGAAAGTTGGGCTATTTGTTCAGCTTAAAGGCCCCAGGAATAGAAGGAAACAAAGTGACTAGTTTTTGAAAGGTAAAAAAATGTTATCCCTGCAAGAAATAATATTAAACCGTTCACTTTTGTGCTGTCTTCATTGTGCTTAGAATTAAGCTTAGCTTTTCCTCCTTTTTCCAATTCCAAAACCAGGCAGGAGTAGGAAAGAGGTTGACTGGGATAGGGTATGACCTCAAGAACAAATTAATTTGCATTTGTTTATTATATTTTCAGGATGTTTTGAAGCACTTAACAGCCACAAGATTACTATTGCAGTTTAGTCACTGTTATTTTGTTGGTAAATGCAGCAGCCAATTTGCACTCACCAAGGCAAAATTAGCAGGGAAATGAACAAACAGTTAATATGTCTTTGCTGGTGTTTGTTGGCGGACAAATATTGGTCAGAACATCAAGCAAAATCCCAGCTCCTGTAGTGGAATTTTTGTTTTAATCCACCAGAGTTGTAGCATTTTATCTCGTTCAAAAGACCTTAGCCCAGGCTCTGTTTTGTTTTGCCCTTGGAAAAAGATGATAGCACAGAATAAGGAAGACTTCACAGAAAAATAAATCAACATTAATTGCTATTGGAATGAGGTTGGAAATGGAGCAGTCCTTTGGTTTAGTGGCAGCATTTCTGCCTTGAAATAAGAGGTTCAGGAGCTGGACACCGACGGATGGAGACAGGGCCTTCAGCTCCAAATTCTGCTTTTGCATCAGTGCGAGTGGGTTTGGTTATCCCCTTCCCTCAACACATAGGTTTAGGGAGCCCATAAAACCCCCCCAAAGGCGAACAATCCTATCAACCTTGTATATAAAGATAGAATATTCACATTGCTTAAGTAATGTTTGCTTTTAAAAAAAATTTAGATTACCCAATTATTTTTTCCAGTTAAGGGGCAATTTAGTGTGGCCAATCCACCTACTCTGCATTTTTGGGTTGTGGGGGCGAAACCCACACAAACACGGGAAGAATGTGCAAACTCCACAGGGACAGTGACCCAGAGCTGCGATCGAGCCTGGGACCTCAGCGCCGTGAGGCATCTGTGCCAACCACTAGGCCACCGTGCTGCCCATTGCTTAAGTAATGTTAAGCAATGGGCAGCACGGTGGCCTAGTGACTGGAAGCTATCGGCAAAGTGCTGGAAAATGGGATTAGGATTGGCAGATCAGGTGCCTTTCATGCGATGGTGCTGACTAGACGGGCTGAATGGCCTTGTCTGCACTATATTTTTCTGTGAAGTCTGTGTCCAGTGGGGTCAGTTTTGGGGGCCATTGCTTTTGTGGTTTATATGAATGATTGAGACTTGAATGTAGAAGGGTTGATCAGTATCACAGAATTTGTGGGCAGGTAAATAATGAGGAGAATAGCCTTAGATTACAGGAGGATATAGATAAGGTAGCCTGATCAGTGGCAAATGGAATTCAACCTGGATAAGTGTGAAGTGATGCACTTCGCAGGAAAAAAAAAGGCAAGGGACTACATGATGAACTGCAGGACCCTGAGAAGCACTGATATGCATTACAGCATTCCCTTAAGGTATCAGGGCAGGAGGATGAAGTGGTTAAGAAGACATATGATATTGTTGCCTTTATTAGCTGAGGCATAAAGTTGAAGAGCAGGTAGGTTATGCTGGAACTGTATAAAATATTAGTCAGGTCACAGCTAGAGTATTGTGCACAGTTCTAGAAGCCACATTATAGGAGGGATGCGATAGCACTGGAAAGGGTGCAGAGGAGATTTACCAGGATGTTGCCTGGGCTGGAAAGTTTTAGCTATGAAGAGATTGGATAGACATGGTTTGTTTTCCTTGGGGCAGAGTAGAACATAGAATATACAGTGCAGGAGGCCGCCATTCGGCCCATCGAGTCTGCACCGACCCACTTAAGCCCTCACTTCCACCCTATCCCTGTAACCCAATAACCCCTCCTAACCTTTTTGGACTCCAAGGGCAATTTAGCGTGGCCAATCCACCTAACCTGCATGTCTTTGGACTGTGGGAGGAAACCGGAGCACCCAGGGGAAGCCCACGCAGAAATGGGCAGAACCCGCAGACTCCGCACAGACAGTGACCCAGTGGGGAATCAAACCTTGGACCCTGGCACTGTGAAGCCACAGTGCTAACCACTGTGCAACCGTGCTGCCCAGTAGACTGAGGGGAGACATGATTGAGATGTATAATATTATGAGGGGTATAAAATAGAGTAGACAGGAAGAAACCTTTCCCCTTGGTGAAGGGATCAATGACAGCCGCATAGATTTAAGGTAAGGGGCAGTTTTCGAGGGGATACGAGGGAAAACCTTTTCACCCAAGAAGGTGGTGGGAGTCTGGAACTCCCTGCCTGAAGGGCAGTGGAGGAGTTGCCCTCATAACATTTAAGGAGTATTTAGATGTGCACTTGTGATGCCAACGCAAACAAGGCTAAGATCTGGAAAATGGGTTTAGAATAATTAATTTTTGACTAGCGCAGAGACGATGGGCCAAAATGTATTTTCTGTGCAGTAGGCGTGGATGACTATTAATCAGCCTGGTAGTCCTTCCACAACATTACATACTTTATTTGGGGAACAATGTGAAGTTAGAAAAACAGCCTCTTGCTCAGGCTTTGTGTCACTCCCTTGCTAGGACCTATGTTCTGATGTCTGCTTTATTGCTTGTGAGATTAATCAAATACTTTATTTATTTATCTCAATATATAAATTAATATAATATACCCAATTCTATCAATTGAGGGGCAATTTAGCGTGGCCAATCCACCTAATCTGCACATCTTTGGGTTGTGGGGGTGAAACCCATGCAGACACGGGGAGAATGGGCAAACTCCACAAAGACAGTGACTCGGGGCTGGGATCAAACCCGGGTCCTCAGCGCTGTAGGCAGCAGTGCTAACCACTGCATCACCGTGCTGCCCCAATTGAATACTTCATCAAAAATTATCTTCACCTCAGATTATCCCAAAGCACTTCACAGCCAATTAACTGCCACACAGCACAATCATGATTGTTGTGTAAGCAGGTGTAATGTACATTTTCCCACACAATCAGGTCCCACATGCAGCAAATAAGATAAATTCCAAATTATTATGTTTTGGTGCTATTGGTTAGGAACTCAAGAACAGGAGTAAGCCATTCAGTCCCTTGAGCCTGTCCTGTCATTCAATGGGATCATGGCTGATCTGTGATCCATGTACCTTAATATCTTTGCTTAACAAAAATCTATCTCGAATTTAAAATTAACAACTGTTCTAGCTTCAACTACTGTTTGCTGTTTGTAGGAGAGCGTTCTAAACCTCCAATGCCCTTTGTGTGAAGAAGTTCTTCCGAACATCTCTCCTGAATAGTCTAGCCCAAATTTTACGCCCCCTAGTTTTAGAATCTTCAACCAGTAGAAATGGTTTATCGTGATCTACCCTAGGCGCAATTGGATGGCCACGATGCACCGGACTCGATAAAGCGAGGAGGCTTCCCGTGAGATTTGCGATGTTCAGAACACCTTGCAAGATCTCGCGATCTGGATCTTCCCCTCGCTGGGCTGGGTCCAGATTTACATATTTAAGTGACTGCACTTAAAAATAACTGCAACGGATTCTCCCAGCTTCCGGGGATGAGCGCCTGCGCCTGGGAGACCTAGCCATTCAGCTTGGACCAGGTGTAACGGCATCTGGGGGTTTCCAGGTCATTGGAGGCCCCCGGGTGATTGGGCTCTGGGCAGGGTGGTATCCTGGAATTCCTGCAGTGCCACTCTGGTTGTCCGTGCCAGTGTTCAGGCCTGGGGCTGCCTTGCCCTTATGAGGTGGGGTGAGGGGTGGAGTTGCGGTGGTCCGAAGGCTGCAGTGGGAGGGGTAGGGTGTTTAGACATCAGGGTGGCAGTGCAGGAAATTAAGTTAAGTGCTGCCTCGGCGGGACTTTCCTCTCAGAGGTGAAAAAAGTCCCGTTTGATAGGTTTATTCTCGGCACTGCAGCAGCCGAGAAACATCCCGCTTGTCGGCCCAAAACAGGACTCTGTTTTTTGGACTTTAAATTGCACCTCCGTCTTTTTCTGTTAATATCTTGAAGTTTGAGGAATGAATGTTGACCAGGAAACTGAGAACTCCTGGTCTTCCTAGAATTGTGCCGTGGGATCTTTTACACCCATTTGAACAGTGTGGTGGTATGATTTGCATAGCTGTCTGCCATTGGTGCAGAACACTGGCTTACCATTGGCCCTGGTCGGTCATGTGCCTCTCGACCGATTGGTTGAGACCAGTCATGTGACGGCTCTCCGATTGGTCGAGAGGCTGAGTTAACCCCGCCTCCAGAGTGAGGTATAAATACCCAGAACGCCCGGCGGTCGTCCATTTACTATAGTCGACTGCAGGGCTAACTTCTAGCTTATTAAAGCCTAACTTTTGTACAGCAACTCATCTCGCGTTCGATTGATGGTTCATCAAACAGTATTTAATTTTACCATCTCACCGGAAAGATCCACCTTTGCCAATTAGCACTGCTCAATGCTGCACTGTAACGTCACCCTAGATTCTGCCCATGTCTTGGAGGAAAACTTGAACTTACGCCATTCCGACTCAGATGTTGGGCAGAATATTTTGTCTTGTGATGCAAAGGCAGGCCATGCGGCCCTCCAATGAGGACAAGATTGGCATGGGGAGAGAAAGCTTTTAAAGCATCAAAAAGTTCCTACTGCTGTGTAATCACAAGTAACTGAAGCATTATGGAGTAAACATTCAGTGCACAAATACTTCCAAAGACAGGAAATTCAACGTTGACGTGTACGAGATGATCGTAGACAGCACAGGACAATTGAAGGTACAAACATGACAGGTGCGTGTTTTGACACAAACAAGCAGTTAGTATCTGCTCACTCACGTCAGGTTTGCTGTTGGTGGAACAGGGTCCATGTTGTGGGAAGGAGACCTAAAAAAAGAGAATATGCACTGCACATACCTCGATTACTGCTGCAATCATTAGAGATGGAGAACATGCTTTATACAGTTTTATAGTAATTGATGGACCCTTTTAAAATGAACTTTGACCCAGAAACTGACTACACAGCCAAGGGCAGAATGGGTACATATAGAAGTACAGGCAGCAGGAAAGTTAATAATCCCAGCAAGAGAACCATAAAGCAGGAGGCATCAACCCTTTGAGGCCAGAAGTAACTATCCTGCTTTCATAGTATGCATTGTACATAGTTTTACATAGAATTTACAGTGCAGAAGGAGGCCATTCAGCCCATTGAGTCTGCACCGGCTCTTGGAAAGAGCACCCTACCCAAGGTCAACACCTCCACCCTATCCCCATAACCCAGTAACCCCACCCAACACTAAGGGCAATTTTGGACACTAAGGGCAATTTATCATGGCCAATCCACCTAACCTGCACATCTTTGGACTGTGGGAGGAAACCGGAGCACCCGGAGGAAACCCACGCACACACGAGGAGGATGTGCAGACTCCACACAGACAGTGACCCAAGCCGGAATCGAACCTGGGAGCCTGGAGCTGTGAAGCGATTGTGCTATCCACAATGCTACCGTGCTGCCCATATTTTTTTCATTTACCATAGATTTTAAAACAAGTTGCTGGGATACTCTGGCTGAACTGTTACTGGCAATCCAGCCATTGATTATTCAATCAGAATATACTTGGGAGCTATCCCTAATCTACCTAATCTAAAAATAGGCTAAGATAGCATGCAAATTCAGCTGTCAGGCAAAACCAAAATCTGAACTCAGGCGTACTGGTTGAGAATCTAAGGGGTTGGGCAGCACAGTGTTTAGCACCGTTGCTTATGGCGCTCAGGACCCGGGTTCGATCTCGGCCCCGGGTCACTGTACGTGTAGAGTTTGCACGTTCTTCCTGTGTCTGCATGGGTTTCACCCCTATAACCCAAAGATGTGCAGATTACATGGATTGGCCACACTAAATTGCCCTTTAATTGGAAAAAAATAATTGGGTACTCGAAATGTATTTCAAAAAAAGAATCTAAGAGTTTACTAAATTTCTAACAATAGATATATTTCTGTGCAATTAGCAAAATGTGCATAGCTTTATACCAATGACATTTTTGTTAGCTCTGGACTGGTGTATTCCAACAGACTACTAGCCAGCATCCCACATTCTACACCCTATAAATTTGAAGTTTTCCAAAGCCCTGCTGCCCATGTCCTTACTCGCATCAAGTCCCATTTACCCATCACCCTTGATATCGCTGCCTTCAAGTTATACAGTAAGAAGTCTTACAACACCAGGTTAAAGTCCAACAGGTTTGTTTCAAACACGAGCTTTTGGAGCGCAGCTCCTTCTTCAGGTGACTGGAGAGGTATGATCCAGAAGCATTTATATAGACAAAGTCAGCGATGCCGGACAATGCTTGGAATGCGAGAATTTGCAGGTAATCAAATCATTACAGATCCAGAGAGAGGGGTAACCCCAGGTTAAAGAGGTGTGAATTGTCTCAAGCCAGAACAGTTGGTGGAATTTTGCAAGTTATACAACACCTCAATTTTAAAATTCTCATCCTCGTTTCCAAACCCCTCCATAACTTTAATCTCCTCCAGCCACACATTTTTCTGAGATATGTATTCTCCTCTAATTCTGGCCTCCCGAGTATTCCTGATCTTAAATCACCGTACCATTGCTGGCCGTCCCTTCAGCCGCCGAACTTAATTGAGGCATACAAGATGATCATAGGATTAGATAGGGTGGACATCGAGAGCCTTTTTCCTCGGATGTTGATGTCCAGCACGAGGGGACAGAGCTTTAAATTGAGGGGAGATAGATATAGGACAGATGTCAGAGGTAGGTTCTTTACTCAAAGAGTAGTAAAGGCGTGGAATGCCCTGCCTGCAACAGTAGTGGACTCGCCAACACTAAACACATTCAAATGGTCATTGGATAGGCATATGGACGATAAGGGAATAGTGTAGAGGGACTTTAGAAGGGTTTCACAGGACGGTGCAACATCGTGGGCCGAAGGGCCTGTACTGCGCTGTAATGTTCTATGTTCTATTTGGAACTGGCTCTCTAAACGTCTTCATCTCACTACCACTTTGTGCCTTTAAGTGACTCCTTAAAAGTTACCTCTCTGGCCAACCTTTGGTCATCTCCCCCAATATCGCCTGATGTACTCAGTGTCAAAATTTGCTTTATAAAACACTTAAAGAGTCTCGGGACTTTTAATTACATTATAAATAGTTGTTGTGATTGTTGTAGGAATCCTTATTTTCTTTTATGTTTGATGACATTTTTATATAACTCTCAAAGCATTAAAGATGCAAGGATTGAAAACCTTTATTTTGTTACATAGGGCGGCACAATGGTTAGCGCTGCTGTGTCACAGTGCCAGGGATTTGGGTTCAATTCCAGCCTTCGGTGACAGTGTGGAGTTTGCACTTTCTCTCAGTATCTGCGTGGGTTTCCTCCGGATACTCAAGTTTCCTCCCACAGTCACACAGATGTGCAGGTTAGGTGGACTGGACATGCTGAATTGCCCCTTAGTGTCCAAAGGTTGCCTAAATTGTTGTCATGTGAGAGTACCTTTAAGAAATGGATGTTTACGCAATGTACCTTTAAGAAACGAAGCAGCTCATATTACTGAAGTGATGTCAGAGTGTGGGTGGAGCTGGGTTTTTAGCTCAGCCATTTTGCAGTGTATAGTTTCAGTTTGAGAGAGCAGCTGAAAAGTGCCTGGCTGGTTTTCTGTGAGCTGTTTGAAAGGAAAAGTCAGTTTTGAGGAAAAGAGCTTGGGTGTGCCTGTGTTTGCAGTGAGCTGGATCTGCTGTGATCTCTGCCACAAAGGACTATCTCTGAATCATTTGGGTGATTTAAACTCATAATAGTAATGTCTTTAACCTGATGTGTTTCTGTTTAAATGTGTTAAGTCTTTTGGAGGTTTGAAGGAACATTTTGAGGGATTATTTAGTGTTGTATTATTTTCGGGGTTATCTTTGAAGGGGTGTTAAGGGGTCCAATGTTTATTTAAAAAGGTTAAGTTGAATTCATGGAATAAACATTGTTTTGTGTTTAAAAACCCACGTGTCCATAATTGTAATACCACACCTGGAGACCAAGCCGTGTGCTTCAAAAGCAACAATACATTAAAGGGAGAGCTTGGTTGAACTCCATGATACATTTTGGGGTTCTGAAAACGCCGCTCCCATAACAACGTCCAAAGGTTAGTTGGGGTTATGGGGTTGCAGGATAGGGCGGGTGGGAGTGGGCCTATGTAGGGTGCTCTTTCAGAGGGTCAGTAGCGACTCGACAGGCTGAATGGCCTCCTTCTGCACTGTAGGGATTCCATGATAATAATAATAATTGCTTATTGCCACAAGTGGACTTCAATGAAGTTACTGTGAAAAGCCCCTAGTCGCCACATTCCGGCACCTGTTCGGGGAGGCCGGTACGGGAATTGAACCCGCGCTTGCTGGCCTTTTTCTGCATTATAAGCCAGCTGTTTAGCCCACTACTCAAGCTACCTGGCAGAAAATCATTAAAAAAGCGGCATCAGTTTTGAGATTTCATTTCTTTCTCAGTTATTTAAGATTTTCTCAGTTATTTAACTCCCTTTTATTTTCATTTCTTACTGCTAAAATTATTTTTCCTTCAATATTTTGGAATCTGGCTGCTGTGTTTTGATACAATGTCATAGCACATAGTGGTTGCCACTGAGTGGCACACCTGTGCCCAGATTAGGTCAAACTTCCCAAAGGAGTTACACTCCTCAACCTCCCAACATCCCTAGCACCATGCTATTTTAGCCTATTTTTAGATTAGGTAGATTAGGGATAGCTCCCAAGTATATTCTGATTGAATAATCAATGGCTGGATTGCCAGTAGCAGTTCAGCCAGAGTATTCCAGCAACTTGTTTTAGAATCTCTGGTAAATGATAGCAGGATAGTTGCTTCTGGCCTCAAAGGGTTGATGCCTTGAGTTCACAGCACAGACCCTTGGGCAACATGTGGTGCCGTCCTGCTCTGGATGGGGAGGCATTTTGCTGATGCTGGCCTGGGTAAACCTGTTCAGTTCTGATCTTGCACAGACTAGTTGATAATCAGGCCAGTGAAGTCCCAGTGAGATGTGCTGCGGTCAGCTGTCATTTCACTGGAGCAGCCCCTATAGGACTGACATACCAAGCATCTTCACGGTCCAAATGATATAAAAACAGAAAAATACTGGAAACATACCAGGTCTGTTCATGTCTGTATAGATTAAAGCCAGGCTAACATTCTAAAGCTTTTATCAGAACACATTAACTCAACTTTTAGAATGTTAGGAAATAAGTTAAATCTTAAAGTGGTAAATTATTTTAGACAGTTGAATTAATGATTCTTTTCAGAAGTACTTGTCTGGGTATCAGGTCTTCATTTAACCTGAAAAATTGCCCACGGGTAGCCATTTTGAATTAAGAACATTTAAATTTCTCAAGAGTTTCAGTGTAAACTTGACCACCGTAATTTGACCAAAGATTACTTGGTAACATTTTATTTACCTGCGGCTGGTGATTGCACACTGCTGATCACTGCTTGCTTCCTTCACCAAGTTTCCTTTACAACAGATGATTCGCTGTTTATTCTGATAGGACGAGGCCATGTAAATGGCTCCAGATGAGATTGCAGGACCAAGATACCTGGGATTCGGGATGTCCAAGTGAGCACGACTTTGGACACTATAAAACAAAATAAGAGTGTTGTTACCGTATAGGATTTCTTGCGATTGTGTTGACAGAAGACCAGCTTTCAGACACCACACAGCTACAGTAATCGGTATATAACACTTAATGAATTCCCCCTTAACTGTTCCAATGCAAGAACAAAATCCAATAAACCAAAAACCCTATTCAAGGGCGTGGCCCAGCACACTGCATTCGCACTTGAATGGTCCTTTTCCTAAGATTTTGATCTAGTCTCGATCAGCAGATTCAAACTCCTCCCGGAAAGCAAGCTATATCTTTTAAGATACAAAGGCAGGTGGCCCCAACCAATGTTATTTTACTGGAACAGTTTTAAAAATGAAAATAGAGAAAGACAGGGAAAAAACATTTCTTTCCTCCTCTGCACTCCAAAACAAATAAAATGAAACTGAAACCAAAACACCTCACAACCACAGCCAAGTTCCACCCACACATTGACATCATTGTAGCCACATGACAAGACAAAAACCTTTCTTAAAGGGACGCTCACATGGCACTAGCATGGCATTTTTTTTGCATTGCCCTATCAATTCTCTTTATATATGTATAATTTGATAGCCCATTCAAAGGGCACCAAGGGCCAACCATATGTTCTGTAACAGGAAATATATTTAGACAAGTCAAACAGAGGAGCTGCTTCACTCCCCTTAAGGACAGCAGTAAACCAGGTGAGTTTTTACATCACTCTACTGGTTTCATGGTTATTTTTATTGGGCCAGTTTGGTCAACCCCAGCCCCTCCCCTCCATCTCACTCCTGTTCACTAGCCTGTCCTTGCTTGCCAGACTAGCCTGAACCATACACCACTCTTGTGGAGCTCTTCCACCTCCTGGTATGTACGAATACCACGTCTTCCCACCTCACCTCCCAGTTCTGCTTGTTTCATCTCAAGACATTCTCCTCTGCTCTATAGCTGCCAAGGCAGACTATTGTTGCCTGTAGCAGCTCGTTATCCTTAAAGCGACCACGGGCCTTATCCAACTCGAAGTGGGTGTTATCTTCATCTTTCCCTAACAGCTTCATGAATATTCTTGCAAAGTGTTCCATCAGTCATTGGGAATCCCAGAAGAGGCCTCTTGCGGGATCAACCTGCCCCATCCAAATCCATGATTTGGCCACCTTTTTCATTCTATTTGTGTGCCAGACAGGAATGAATAATTGTTGTAGTTCACCTGTGCATCATCTAAATGTTTGCTATTGCCTGTCCACCTTCATCCCTTTAAGTAACATTCCCCAATCCATCATAGCCGACTTGCACCTCATACCGCCTTTATTTAGATTCAGGATCCTAGTCTCAGAATCAATTACATCACTCCATTTTGATGAAGAATTCTATCATAGAACATAGAACGATACAGCGCAGTACAGGCCCTTCGGCCCATGATGTTGCACCGACATGGGAAGTCAAAAACTAAAGGCCATCTAACCTACACTATGCCATTATCATCCATATGCTTATCCAATAAACTTTTAAATGTCCTCAATGTTGGCGAGTTCACTACTGTTGCAGGTAGGGCATTCCACGGCCTCACCACTCTTTGCATAAAAAACCTACCTCTGACGTCTGTCCTATATCTATTACCCCTCAATTTAAGGCTATGTCCCCTCGTGCTAGCCACCTCCATCCGCGGGAGAAGGCTCTCACTGTCCACCCTATCTAACCCTCTGATCATTTTGTATGCCTCTATTAAGTCACCTCTTAACCTTCTTCTCTCTAACGAAAACAACCTCAAGTCCATCAGCCTTTCCTCATAAGATTTTCCCTCCATGCCAGGCAACATCCTGGTAAATCTCCTCTGCACCCGTTCCAAAGCTTCCACGTCCTTCCTATAATGAGGCGACCAGAACTGTACGCAATACTCCAAATGCGGCCGTACCAGAGTTTTGTGCAGCTGCAACATGACCTCATGGCTCCGGAACTCAATCCCTCTACCAATAAAGGCCAACACACCATAGGCCTTCTTCACAACCCTATCAACCTGGGTGGCAACTTTCAGGGATCTATGTACATGGACACCGAGATCCCTCTGCTCATCCACACTGCTAAGAATCTTACCATTAGCCAAATATTCCGCATTCCTGTTATTCTTTCCAAAGTGAATCACCTCACACTTCTCTACATTAAACTCCATTTGCCACCTCTCAGCCCAGCTCTGCAGCTTATCTATGTCCCTCTGTAACCTGCAACATCCTTCCACACGGTCTACAACTCCACCGACTTTAGTGTCGTCTGCAGATTTACTCACCCAACCTTCTGTGCCCTCCTCTAGGTCATTTATAAAAATGACAAACAGCAACGGCCCCAGAACAGATCCTTGTGGTACGCCACTCGTAACTGAACTCCATTCTGAACATTTGCCATCAACCACCACTCTCTGTCTTCTTTCAACTAGCCAATTTCTGATCCACATCTCTAAATCACCCTCAATCCCCAGCCTCCGTATTTTCTGCAATAGACGACCGTGGGGAACCTTATCAAACGTTTTACTGAAATCCATATACACCACATCAACTGCTCTACCCTCGTCTACCTGTTCAGTCACCTTCTCAAAGAACTCGATAATGTTTGTGAGGCATGACCTACCCTTCACAAAACCATGCTGACTATCCCTAATCATATTATTCCTATCTAGATGATTATAAATCGTATCTCTTATAATCCTCTCCAAGACTTTACCCACAACAGACGTGAGGCTCACCGGCCTATAGTTACCGGGGTTATCTCTACTCCCCTTCTTGAACAAAGGGACCACATTTGCTATCCTCCAGTCCTCTGGCACTATTCCTGTAGCCAATGATGACATAAAAATCAAAGCCAAAGGCTCAGCAATCTCTTCCCTGGCTTCCCAGAGAATCCTAGGATAAATCCCATCAGGCCCTGGGGACTTATCTATTTTCACCTTGTCCAGAATTGCCAACACCTCTTCCCTACGCACCTCAATGCCATCTATTCTAATAGCCTGGGTCTCAGCATTCTCCTCCACAACATTATCTTTTTCTTGAGTGAATACTGACGAAAAGTATTCATTTAGTATCTCGCTTATCTCCTCAGCCTCCACACACAACTTCCCACCACTGTCCTTGACTGGCCCTACTCTTACCCTAGTCATTCTTTTATTCCTGACATACCTATAGAAAGCTTTTGGGTTTTCCTTGATCCTACCTGCCAAAGACTTCTCATGTCCCCTTCTTGCTCGTCCTAGCTCTCTCTTTAGATCCTTCCTCGCTTCCTTGTAACTATCAAGCGCCCCAACTGAAACTTCACGCCTCATCTTCACATAGGCCTCCTTCTTCCTCTTAACAAGAGATTCCACTTCTTTGGTAAACCACGGTTCCCTCGCTCGACCCCTTCCTCCCTGCCTGACTGGTACGTACTTATCAAGAACATGCAATAGCTGTTCCTTGAACAAGCTCCACATATCCAGTGTGTCCAACCCTTGCAGCCTACTTCTCCAACCTACACATCCTAAGTCATGTCTAATGGCATCATAATTGCCCTTCCCCCAGCTATAACTCTTGCCTTGCGGGGTATATTTATCCCTTTCCATCACTAACGTAAAGGTCACCGAATTATGGTCACTGATCCAAAAGGGGCCTCGCACAACTAGATGGCCAATTATTCCTTTCTCATTACACAATATCCAGTCTTGGATAGCCTATTTTCTGGTTGGTCCCTCAACTTATAGTCTAGTAACCCCTCCCCACCCCCCGTATACACTCTAGTAAGTCCTCCTCTACAGTATTGTTACTAATTTGAATTGCCCAATCTAAAAGCAGTTAAAGTAATCCATAATTAAGATGTTCCTTTATTGCATGCATCATTAATTTTCTGTATAATACCAACCCCAACAGTTTGGGGGTCTATATACAACCCCCACTAACATTTTGACCCTTGGTGTTTCTCAACACTACCCATACAAATTCCACATCATCGGAGCTAATATTCTACCTCATGGTTGCATTTTTTTCCTCTTTTACCAGCATTGCAACCCCAACACCTTTTCCTCTTTGTCTGTCCTTCCTAAATACTGAATAGCTCTGGATGTTCAATTACATTCCCACCTAGCTTTCTATTGTCAACAAAATTAGATGCATTGCTCTCAGTCTATTTGCCCAAAAAAGCTGAGGCCCCTCTGCTTATCCTTGCTTCATTTCACTAGTTACAGTTTACCAACTTGAAAATGCCTTGTTCAACTCTCTGCTTCCAGTTCCTTAACCAATGTTAACATATTACCCAACTTCATAAGCCCTTGTGTTGCTTGTCAATCCTCTATTTGGCACCTTACCGAAAACCAAGTATACCACATCAACTGGCTCCCCTTTATCTTAGTTTATCTAGTTACATTTTCAAAAACACTCCAATATATCTGTTACACTTGATTTCCCTTTAATGAAATGTTGACCTTGTCTGATCATACTATGAATTTCTGATTTTCTACAAAAAGAGTATGAAAAGAAACTTGCAAGGGATATCAAAAACAGCACAAAATCTTTACAACTACATTAGGAAAAAAAAGGTGGTTAGGAGCAATGTGGGCTCCTTAAAGCTGATAACGGTGATCTTGTCAATGAAAATAAGGAAATGACAGACATGCTATACAATTTCTTTGCATCATTAGTAGAGGAATAGGTCAGCATGCTAGATATCACAAAGTAATTAGTATAGAATCTGGGTCAGAGATTTACATAAATTAACAAAGAAAAGAACAAAAAAAAATTACAGCACAGGAACAGGCCCTTCGGCCCTCCAAGCCTGCGCCGATCCAGATCCTCTATCTAAAACTGTTGCCTATTTTCTAAGGATCTGTATCCCTCTGCTCCCTGCCCATTCATGTATCTGTCCAGATACATCTTAAATGGCGCTATCGTGCCCGCCTCTACCACCTTCGCCAGCGATGCGTTCCAGGCATCCACCACCCTCTGGGTAAAGAACTTTCCACGTATATCTCCCTGAAACTTTTCTCCTCTCACCTTGAACTCGTGACCCCTAGTAATTGAGACCCCCACTCTGGGGGAAAAAGCTTCTTGCTATCCACCCTGTCTATACCTCATGATTTTTCAGACCTCAATGGGGGTCCCCCCTCAACCTCTGTCTTTCTAATGAAAATAATCCTAATCTACTCAACCTCGGGGCTGGTTTAGCTCACTGGGCTAAATCGCTGGCTTTTAAAGCAGACCAGCAGCACGGTTCGATTCCCGTACCAGCCTCCCCGGACAGGCGCCGGAATGTGGCGACTAGGGGTTTTTCACAATAACTTCATTGAAGCCTACTTGTGACAATAAGCGATTTTCATTTTTTTTATTTTTTCATAGCTAACGCCCTCCATACCAGGCAACATTCTGGTGAACCTCCTCTGCACCCTCTCCAAAGCATCCACATCCTTTTGGTAATGTGGTGACCAGAACTGCATGCAATATTCCAAATGTGGCCCAACCAAAGTTTTATACAACTGTAACATGACCTGCCAACTTTTGTACTCAATACCCCTTCCGATGAAGGAAAGCATGTCGTATGGCTTCTTGACCACTCTATTGACCTGTCACCACCTTCAGGGTACAATGGACCTGAACACCCAGATCTCTCTGTACATCAATTTTCACCAGGGCTTTTTCATTTACCGTATAGTTGGCTCTTGAATTGGATCTTCCAAAATGCATCACCTTGCATTTGCCCGGATTGAACTCCATCTGCCATTTCTCTGCCCAACTCTCCAATCTATCTATATTCTGCTGTATTCTCAGACAGTCCCCTTCACTATCTGCTACTCCAGCAATCTTAAGTGTCATCTGCAAACTTGCTAATCAGACCACCTATACCTTCCTCCAGATCATTTATGTATATCACAAACAACAGTGGTCCCAGCACGGATCCCTGTGGAACACACTGGTCACAGTTCTCCATTGAGAAACTCCCTTCCACTACTACTCTCTGTCTCCTGT
Source organism: Scyliorhinus canicula (assembly GCF_902713615.1). NCBI lineage: Eukaryota > Metazoa > Chordata > Chondrichthyes > Carcharhiniformes > Scyliorhinidae > Scyliorhinus > Scyliorhinus canicula. The sequence goes on from NC_052146.1 coordinate 66,166,601, forward strand.
TGCCCAGCCAGTTCTTTATCCATCTAGCTAGTACACCCTGGACCCCATGCAACTTCACTTTCTCCATCAGCCTACCATGGGGAACCTTATCAAGCGCCTTACTGAAGTCATGTATATGACATCTACAGCCGTTCCCTCATCAATCAACTTTTGTCACTTCCTCAAAGGTTTCTATTAAGTTGGTACGTCATGACCTTCCCTGCACAAAACCATGCTGCCTATCACTGATAAGCCCATTTTCTTCCAAATGGGAATAGATCCTATCCCTCAGTATCTTCTCCAGCAGCTTCCCTACCACTGACGTCAGGCTCACCGGTCTATAATTATCTGAATTATCCCTGCTACCCTTCTTAAACAAGGGGACATTAGCAATTCTCCAGTCCTCTGGTACCTCACCCGTGTTCAAGGATGCTGTGAAGATATCTGTTAAGGCCCCAGCTATTTCCTCTCTCACTTCCCTCAGTAACCTGGGATAGATCTCATCCGGACCTGGGGACTTGTCCACCTTAATGCCTTTTAGAATACCCAACACATCCTCCCTCCTTATGCCGACTTGACCTAGAGTAATCAAACATCTATCCCTAACTTCAACACCCGTCATGTCCCTCTCCTCGGTGAATACCGATGCAAAGTACTCGTTAAGAATCTCACCCATTTTCTCTGACTCCACGCATAACTTTCCACCTTTGTCCTCGAGTGGGCCAACCCTTTCTCTAGTTACCCTCTTGCTCCTTATATATGAATAAAAGGCTTTGGGATTTTCCTTAGCCCTGTTTGCTAAAGATATTTCATGACCCCGTTTAGCCCTCTTGATTCCTCGTTTCAGATTGGTCCTACATTCCCGATATTCTTCCAAAGCTTCGTCTGTCTTCAGTCGCCTAGACCTTATGTATGCTTCCTTTTTCCACTTAGCTAATCTCACAATTTCACCTGTCATCCATGGTTCCCTAATCTTGCCATTTCTATCCCTCATTTTCATAGGGACATGTCTGTTCTGCACTCTAATCAACCTCTCTTTAAAAGCCTCCCACATATCAAATGTGGATTTACCCTTAAACAGCTGCTCCCAATCCACATTCCCCAGCTCCTGCCGAATTTTGGTATAATTGGCCTTCCCCCAATTTAAGACCATAAGACATAGGAGTGGAAGTAAGGCCATTCGGCCCATCGAGTCCACTCCGCCATTCAATCATGGCTGATGGGCATTTCAACTCCATCTACCAGCATTCTCCCCGTAGCCCTTAATTCCTCGCGACATCAAGAATTTATCTATCTCTGCCTTGAAGCCATTTAGCGTCCCGGCCTCCACTGCACTCCGCGGCAATGAATTCCACAGGCCCACCACTCTCTGGCTGAAGAAATGTCTCCGCATTTCTGTTCTGAATTTACCCCCTCTAATTCTAAGGCTGTGCCCACGGGTCCTCGTCTCCTCGCCTAACGGAAACAGTTTCTTTGCGTCCACCCTTTCTAAGCCATGTATTATCTTGTAAGTTTCTATTAGATCTCCCCTTAACCTTCTAAACTCCAATGAATACAATCCCAGGATCCTCAGCCGTTCATCATATGTTAGACCCGCCATTCCAGGGATCATCCGTGTGAATCTCCGCTGGACACGCTCCAGTGCCAGTATGTCCTTCCTGAGATGTGGGGCCCAAAACTGGACACAGTACTCCAAATGGGGCCGAACCAGAGCCTTATAAAGGCTCAGTAGCACATCGCTGCTTTTATATTCCAACCCTCTTGAGATAAATGACAACATTGCATTCGCTTTCTTAATCACAGATTCAACCTGCATGTTTACCTTTAGGGAATCCTCGACTAGCACTCCCAGATCCCTTTGTACTATGGCATTATGAATTTTCTCACCGTTTAGAAAGTAGTCTATGCTTGGATTCTTTTTTCCAAAGTGCAAGACCTCATATTTTCTCACGTTGAATTGCATCAGCCATTTCCTGCACCACTCTCCCAAACTGTCTAGATCCTTCTGCAGCCTCCCCACTTCCTCAGCACTACCTGCCTGACCACCTAACTTTGTATCATCGGCAAACTTCGCTAGAATGCCCCCAGTCCCTTCATCCAGATCATTAATATATATGGTGAACAGCTGCGGCCCCAACACTGAACCCTGTGGGACACCGCTGGTCACCGGCTGCCATTCCGAAAAAGAACCTTTTAGCACTCTTCCTTTAGCACTTAGAATTTAGCACTCTTCCTTTAGGATCACTCTCGTCTTTGTCCATGAGTATTCTAAAACTTACGGAATTGTGATCGCTATTCCCAAAGTAATCCCTGACTGAAACTTCAACCACCTGGCCAGGCTCATTCCCCAACACCAGGTCCAGTATGCCCCCTTCCCGAGTTGGACTATTTACATACTGCTCTAGAAAACCCTCCTGGATGCTCCTTACAAATTCTGCTCCATCTAGACCTCTGACATTAAGTGTATACCAGTCAATGTTGGGAAAATTAAAATCTCCCATCACCACCACCCTGTTGCTCCTACATCTTTCCATAATCTGTTTACATATTTGTACCTCTATCTCACGCTCGCTGTTGGGAGGTCTCTAGTACAGCCCCAACATTGTTACCGCACCCTTCCTATTTCTGAGCTCTGCCCATATCGCCTCACTGCTCGAGTCCTCCATAGTGCCCTCCTTCAGCAAGCTGTGATATCCTCTCTGACCAGTAATGCAACTCCTCCACCCCTTTTACCTCCCTCTCTATCCCACCTGAAGCATCGATATCCTGGGATATTTAGTTGCCAATCATGCCCTTCCCTCAACCAAGTCTCAGTAATAGCAATAATATCATACTCCCAGGTACTAATCCAAACCCTAAGTTCACCTGCCTTACCTACGACAGTTCTCGCATTGAAACAAATGCTCCTCATACCACCAGTCCCTTTGCGTTCATCATCTGCTCCCTGCCTACTCTTCCCCTTAGTCACGCTGACTTCATGATTGAGTTCCTTACAGGCTTTAGTTACTACCTCCTTACTGTCCACTAACCTCCTCATTTGGTTCCCATTCCCCTGCCACATTAGTTTAAACCCTCTCCAACAGCGTTAGCAAAAGCACCCCCAAGGACATTGGTTCCAGTCCGGCCCAGGTGTAGACCATTCAATTTGAAGTAGTCCCACCTCCCCCGAACCGGTAACATAAAACAAAATAACAGAAATGAATAAAATAGTGGCATGAAAGTGTGACAAATCCTCAGGACCATATGGTTTTCATCCCAGTTATAAAGGAAGTAAATGAAAACTTTGCAAGATTAACATTAGGACATTTGTAAAGTTCTCTTGATTCAGAAATCATTCCTTTAGAGTGGAAAGTTGCGCACTGCACTCCTGTTACTTAAGAGATTGAGAGAGAAACCAGGGAATTGTACACCAGTTAGCCTAACATCTGTTGTTAAGAAATTGCCGGAGTCTGTAATTAATACTAGGACGACTGAACATCATGAAATCTTCAGTTGAACAGAGTGAGCCAGCATAGTATGCAAACAGTGGGTTCTGCCTGATGAACCAGATTGATTCTTGAAATCAGGAAATGCTGGAAAAACTAATCAGGTCTAACAGTACCTGTGGAGAGAGGAACAGAATTGATTGCGGTTTCAAGTCCGCATGACTCTTTTTCAGAGCTAAAGAGAGGGAGAAATGTGATGGATTTTATATTGTTTAAGAGAGAGTGGAGCAAAATAGGTCAGGGATAAGTGGGAGCTCGGTGAGACTTGACAAAGATGTCATGGGCACGAGACGAAGGAACGGGATTCTCCGTTGCCCGACAGCGATATTGTAATCAGTGATCGGGCAGAGAATCCATTCCGACGCCCAAATCAGGGCCGGTGCCGGTTTGACACTGGTCAGCCATGCTCTGCCCCCTCGGAAGTGGTATAATCGTGTCATGCGCCGCACGCTGTTGCAACAGCATTGGCACGTCATCGGCAGACCCTCCTGCGATGCTCAGCCCTCAATGGGCCGAGCTCCCGATCGCGCGGTTGATGTTCGGTCTGAGCGGTTGCGAATACGGCGTGGCGGCCGTGGACTGTGTGGAGGAGAGAGTTCATGATCTGAAGTTGTTGAACTTAATGTTAAGTCCAGAAGGCTGTTGTTGTACCATAAATTCCTTAACATCTGAGAGGAAGAGAAAATGTTCCTTGTTAAGGCATCGGATGAGATGAAGAGTGAGCTGGAACTGGGAACAAGGACACATTGGGATAGGGGATACCAACTTACTGATACCAATGCCCATCTGGAACCCACCACACCAAGTCCCTCTGGACCCAGCTTTTCTTCAAATCCCAGCCCTGGCCATGTATTCACTATGCACTCTGACCCTCCCCTTTCTGTAGCTGAACACTCTGTACTCAGCAAAGGACTCAGTTCCACCCCTTTATGTCCTCACCTCAATGAATTTCGGGCTTGGGACATTGCTGAACTTTTCTGTTGCCTTCAGCTCCATACTTACTCCTTTGGGCATGATCCTGCCCCATTCAATGGATGCATTCATCCGGCTCAAATATTCTCCCTCTACCTGTATCCATCCTTCTGGCCTCCTACCTGCTCTTGGATCTTTTGAGAACTGTCAGAGTGACATTGGCTGTCTTAATTTCTCTGGCCTTTTCACCCACTTCAACATGCCCCCTTCTGAACTTGCTGCACTCCAATCTCTCAGGTCCAACTCTGGCTTTATCAAACCTGTCAACAAGGGTAATGCTGTTGTAGTCAGGTATGTCGACCTCTATCATGCTGAGGCTGAGCGGCATTCTCAGACACTTCTTCCTGCCTCCCTCAAACAATGACCCCACCACTGAGCATCAAGCCATTGTCTCCAAGACTGTCACCGACTTCATGTCCTCTGGAGATCTTCCTTCCGCAGCTTTCAGCCTCATCGACCCAACACCGTAGAGCCCGCTTCTACATCCTCCCCAAAGTCCAGACAGTATTGCCCAGTAGACCTATCGTATCAGCCTTTTCCTGCCCAACAGAACTCATTTCTTCCTATCTTGACTCTGTTCTCACTCCCCTTGCCCAGTGTCTTCCCACCTACATTCACAATTCCTCTGAAACCCGACGTCAGATCAACAATTTCCAGTTTCTTGGCCCAAACCATCTGCTCCTCACTATGGATGTCCAATCCCTTCACACCCCATACCCCACCAGAAGGTTCAACGGCTCTTTGTTCCTTCCTTGAGTAGAGGCCTAAACAATCCCCATGCACGATTACTCTCCTCTGCCTGCCTAAACTTGTTCTCTCACTTGACAATTTCTCCTTTAACTGGTATTACATCCTGTAGCACAATGGTTAGCACTATTGCTTCACAGCGCAAGGGTCCCAAGTTCAATTCCCGCTTGGGTCACTGGCTGTGCGGAGTCTGCATGTTTTCCCCGTGTTTACATGGGTTTCCTCCAGTAGCTCTGGTTTCCTCCCAGATGCCCCGAAAGATGTGCTTGTTAGGTATATTGGACATTCTGAATTCTCCCCCAGTGTACCCGAACAGGTGGCGGAATGTGGCAACTAGGGAATTTTCACAATAACTTCATTGCAGTGTTAATGTAAGCCTACTATGACAATAATAAAAATGATTATTAATAAAAGGTGTGGTTATATGTATCTACATGGGCTCAGTTATGCCTGTCTTTTTGTGGGGTATATGTGGAACATTCCTTGTTCCCGTCCTACTCAGGCCTCTTCCCACACCTCTTTTTCTGTAATATCTTTTTTTTTAAATTATAAATTTTGAGTACCCAATTAATTTTTCCAATTAAGGGGCTATTTAGTGTGGCCAATCCACCTACCCTGCACATCTTTGGGTTGTGGGGGTGAAACCCACGCAAACACGGGGAGAATGTGCAAACTCCACACGGACAGTGACCCAGAGCCGGGATCGAACCTGGGACCTCGGTGCCGTGAGGCAGCAGTGCTATCCACTGCGCCATCGTGCTGCCCCCTTTTTCTGTAACATCAATGACTGTATTGGTGTCGCTTCATGCTCTCCTCTGGAATTATTTATCAATTTTTCTTCCAATTTCCACCCCTATCACCTTCATATGTCTATCTCCGAACCCCTTCCCTTCCTTGATCTCTGTCTCAATTTCTGTTGACAGATTGACCACCAACATTCGTTATAAGCCCACCGACACTCACAGCTACTTCGACTACAGCTTATCACATCCTGCTTCCTGCAAGAACTGCATCCCTTTCTCAGTTTCTTTGCCTTTATCACAGTTTCTTTGCCTTTATCACATATGTTCTGATGGTGCTATGTTCCAAAACAGCACTTCTGACAAGTTTGCCTTTTTCCTCAACCAAGGGTTCCCCCTTGTGATGAATGTAGGAATATCTTATATGTTGTATTTTATATCTGTTACAGTAATGTTTTTAAAAGCCCGAGTTCAGGGACATATATTGCAATAGTATTAAAGAATCTAGGTTAAGGTATCCAGACTCGGTGGCTGTAAAAGGTGCCATTAAGATGTCGTAAAATCGAGATCATCATTAATTCCAACCATGCATGTGTTCATAGAAGGCCCAATGGAATCTGGTAATCATTGCTGGAGAATATATAATTTGAGACATTGCGTTCACACTTAGGGAAGCAGGTCAGGGAATCTGAGTGGGATAAAGGTGATGTAGTTAATAGGAGGTGCCAGGTCTGTAGCAGGCAGCAAGACTTGTTGGTGTCTGAAAGGGTTTCTTTCTCTCTCCGAGCAGTCTTTCCAAGAAATGTCTATCGAGAGGAAAGAAAGTATCCCTGTGTTTGCTAACTTTCTTTATAAATGGTTTTTGACCCGTGATGGTTTTGCTTATTTGGAGATAGAGAAGGTATCAGTTAAAGCGTTTCCTTTCATTGCTAAGAATTGTTTAACTGTTAATTGTGAGCTATTTTTCTGTGACGTTAATGTACTTTAATCTGGTGTTAACTACGGTTTTTTTTAATAAAACATATCCCTATTTGCCAGTGAAATCACTCCTGGAGCGAAGTATCCTTTCCTCACAGTTTTATTAATTTTTTAAAAAAGTGTTTGGGGTTCTTGTCCAGTATCCGAACAAATATTGGGGCCTGATCTTAATTAACACCCTTACTCTGGTTGACAGGGTGCTCAACTGTGTCCGACTCATGTCCCATATCTCTGCCATGACCCTTTCCTCCCAGAACCATGATAGGGGTCCCCCTCCTCTCTATTAACCCCACCAGCCTCCGCATTCAAAGGATCCTCCTCTGCCATTTTCCCCAACTCCAGCATGATGCCACCACCAAATACATCTCACCCTCACCTATTGGTATTCCACAGGGACTGTTCCCTCCATGGCACTATGGTCCGCTCCATCATTCCGAACTGCTCATCCGCTTTCTATGACACTTTCCCTAGAAATCTCAGAAGGGGCAACACATTGACCCCCTTCCTCCTCACTGTGGAAGCCCCAAACATTCCTTTCAGGTGAAGCAGCGTTACACTTGCATCTCTTTCAATTTGGTTTACTGTATTCGATGCTCCCAATGCTGTCTCCTCTTCATTGGGGAGACGAAACATAAACTGGTGATGGCTTTGTGGAACAACTTCGCTCAGTCTGCAAGCATAACCCTGACTTTCCTGTATTTGACCTTTTCAACTCACCTTCATGCTCTCATGCCCAAATGCCTGCCCTTAGCCTGCTGCAATGTTGCAGTGAAGCCCAAACTAGAGGAACAATACCTCATCTTCTGATTAGGCTCTTTACAGAATAAAATTACTAAGAGATATTGACAAAATAAGTGAATGGAAAAACCTGCGGGAAACAGATTTCAATGTAGGCATTTGTGAGGTTGTCCATTTTGGATCTGGAAACGTACTTTCTAAAAGGTGAAAAGCTAGAAATGGTGGAGATCTGTTGAGACAGATACCAGTCAAAAGATGTTATGAAGAAGTCAGAAAATAATCAAAAACAAAACAAGATTATGGGGGCTTTGCTTCAGCTACACAACGTATTGGTTGGACCACATCTGGGCCAGAATTTTACACTCTCCCCGGAGGTTTCTGAGGCATGGCTGGAATGTGAAATTGCATGCACAGGATTCCCTCCAGGTTCACTCCCACTCAGACTTGTGATTTTACACTGAGGGGTAGTAGGGCCTCGGACGGAAAAACCGCACTTGTCCCAATTGAGGTTCCTAGGTGGCCACTTAACGGCCTTTTCCTGCCCAGCCTTAATTTTTAGGCTGACGGGCATATGACAATTTGGAGGGAGTTGGGGGAGAGATGGCGGGAAAGAGGCCAGGGAACCTCTGGACCACCTCCTCTCCAAACGACTCCATTTCCACATCACCCTTAATCTTAACCCCCCAGTTGTTCCCTCGCCTACCCAGGACCCCTGCCACTTACCTGTCTTCTGTTTCCCAGAACTCCATGCTAGGCAGCTTCCTGCAATGCCCTCCCAACCCCTGCAGCAGTGTATCTGGAGGGGCTTTTATTTTATTAATCTGGATGTGGGTATCTTTGGCTGGGACAGCATTTATTACCCATCCCCGATTGCCCTTGAACTGAGTGGCTTGCTGGGCCACATCAGAGGGCATTTAAGAGTCAACCACATTGCTGGAGAGATGCTGACAAATTAGGTCGGCCGGTAACTCTCCAAGGTGGGACTTCCTTCCATGGGAGGACGGAGGTTCTGTCTTGCGCCATTCAACACCTGTTAGTGTGCAAATTGACATTGGAGCTGCTGGAATTGCGGGCGATGTGCTCAGGCCCTGGATTATTATGAGGAGTTTCAGGCAACACACTTTAGGAAGGATAAATTGCCTCGGGATAGGTGTGATTGATGTATCAGATTTACCAGAATGATATGATTCTATGATATGCGGACTCCAAAAGTTAAATAGCGGGCCAGGCCACCATGGGGGCACTCACCTGGGGCCAGATCCCCCTCGCCCTCACGAGGACCCTGGAGGAGCCAGGTCCTGCCGGTAAGTACCTGTCATAACATACGCCGGCGGGTCCGGCCGCAAATGGGTGGCCGCTTGGCCCATCGCGGGGCGGAGAATCGCCGGGGCGGGCGCTGCTAGCAGCTGCCGACCGGCGCGTGCGATTCCCGCCCCCGCCAAATCCCCGGCGCTGGAGAATTCGGCAGCCGGGGGGGGGGGGGGGATTCATGCCGCCTCCCGGCGATTCTCTGACCTGGCGGGGGGTCGGAGAATCCGGCCCTATACTGTAAATCTGGTTATTGACCCACCAAGTTACCAATACTGGGCAAGTTCTACTTGAATTTATTAAAATCGAAGATGCGGTCTTGGAGAATTAGGTTCCTACCTAAATGAGGGAATCTTTCAGAGATATAAGATACAGTAAAAGGATTAAAGGAAGGCAAGTTAGTTAGTTCCATGGTCAGAATTTGTTAGTATAGAAATATATCGCAAAAGCTCAGTCTATGTCTAATACTCAGATCAAATAATGCCTCACCAAACACTCTGGCTGGAATATACTGTGGTTACATAATTCAGCATGCTTCAGCCTGTTGAAAGCTGTTATGCCATGTGTTATGAGCCAATTCAAAATGTTATTTTACATGGGTTTCTCAAACAATTTGATTCAGGACTTACCCAGCTGAATTGCGACCCTGAATCTCAATAACTTCCACAGAGTTGATATGAGTTACAAATAGATACGGTTCTCTGTAAGCTGAAATGATCACACATAAGAGCACAAGGGATTAGAAGTAGAACTGCCCAATTGGTTCACTTACAGGAAACTTGTGGAATAATGATGAGATTACACCTTCCAGAAATCACTTGTAATGTAACGCTATGTGAAATAACATTTCTACTGGGAATATCAAACAAAGTTATTTTATAAAGTACCGTTCCTATTTCGGAGGAAATTTTAATCTGCCCCAAAACAGGTGGGAGGGTACCCTAACCTGCTGGAACATGCCTACTTCCGGTTTAATCACGACAGGTTAGAGCGAGTAGAGTATTCCACTTTGGAGCAGAATATTAGTGATTTTATTAAGCTAGTGAGTCTGCAGTCATCAGATTTTGCCAACTATTTAAATTTAATAGCTCCTTACCAGATTTCCCAAGGTTCTGGAAACTGGGTAGTTAAAAGTTAGACCAGAGCTGTCTTGTGCAGCAGGTAAATGGTCGTTAGGCACTGTTTGTGGGCCAAGAGGAGCAAATATCCTCCTTCTTCAAACCTCAGCCATGCAAGCAAAGCTACAAGATCTCTCACCCTGACAATCTAATCTCGCCCCAACACCCGATCTCTCATCTTGCTGCTGGGTTCCAAGCCGACTCCCCTGCCAGAATTGCTAATTTTCTGGGGACTGCTCTCAGATGCTACCTTGAATTGCAGATTTTGCTATTCAGTAACAAGCCAACTTTTTAATCTGACCAACCGTGGGAAGAAAACAAGTAAATAATTCTAATAAGTTCCTGCTGTGTAATTTGATTAGACCTCCACTTTCCCTGCCAATTGACACAGTCTCTGCTCCCTCTCTTCAATTATATGAGCAGTGTAGTATGTAACTTAGAAACAGGTCATTCGGCCCAAATTGTCCATGCCAGAATTTCTGTGGTCTTGTCCATACTTCATCTAACCCTGTCAAGCTTGTACGTCATGTGCTTATCTTAAATGTATCTTATCAATTATTCCTTGTTGTAGTGAGCTACAACTCTTGGAGTAAGATGTTTAGCCTGAACCACTGATGGATTTATTAGTGAGTTTCTTGCATTTATGGTCTCTACTTTTGGCCTCACCCAGAAATGGAAACTTCTTCTCTATACCCACCCTAGCAAACCCATGTTTTTAACAACAGCTACCTGGTCATTTCTTAGTCTGCTCTTTTATGGAGGAAAGAGCTCCAAGGTTCTTAGCCTTTCCTGATCATTGTAACCTCACAGTTCTAGTATCATACTTGTAAATCTTTTGTGCATTTTCTTAGCTTCTATATTCCTTTTATAATATGAAGACCTGAACTGTGCACAGTACACTATGTGCATTTAAACAACATTCACTATAAATGTAACATAAATCACTGCTTTTCAAGAGTATCTGGAAATGAATCTCAAGTGCTTGGTCTGATAGGTTTAACGGGCTTAATAATCTGTATTTTTAGTGAGCTGTCTATCTGCATCCCGAGATCCCCTTGCTCCTCTATCCAATTTAGACCCTAACATCCCAGCAGTATGTGACCATCTTATTCTTCCTACCATCGTGCCTATGTATTGAAATTCATTGGCAATTACATGCCCATTCAGAATGTTCATTAATATCTTCTTGAACCTAATTTGCAGTCTTCCTCACTATTTGTAATGTCCCCCAATTCGGTGCCATCTGCAAAAAGTTTGAAAATAGATTTACAATTTTCAAGTCCAAATAATTTATTGTTTGTCACCTCAACCCTTGAACCCAGTTTCCAATACTTTCCCCAAATGTACACATTCAGAAAGGCCTGTGAACACACACTCACCAAATGCCAAGGGCAAACGTCTCCACTTCAAATCATCGGTACGACTACGCCTTCCATATGAATCAACAATGACTCCAAATTCTTTTGAGTGTTAGAGGAGATTGAATAAGACAAATGAGTTGCAAGTGGTGAAATCGCCAAAGAATCTTTTCAAATTTTGGTGGCAAGGTGCATATTGGAAACTTGCATTGAACATCAGAGTACAGTTCGAGGAACCACAATAATATCCGTCTATATTGTTATCTGACAAAATACTTGGGAGATGCAATTCTCAATAAGTTGACATCTTGGAAGCATGCATTAGTATTAAAACTGATCACGAAGAAACATAACTTGCATTGATATTCAAAGCGTAGACCTTTGAATATAGCACAAAATAAATATTTACTTTCCAGTGATTTATGCCCATGTTGTTTTTGAACGTTTCTCCAGAATTATTCTCTCACCTACTTCTTTGCGATTTAACTGGGATGAGAAAGACTTCTCATGAAAGGGAAATCAGTGCAGATACAATAACACGTACTAGGTTCAATCCCTTTTCTAGGACATTAACTGTTGAAGGCAGGTATCTTCCCAAAGCACAAAGGGCACATTATAAGTGCTCGTTACTTACCATGGAAACAGAGCAGAAACTCATCCTTTTGCCCACTGGTATTCACCTGAGCAATGGCGATTGGGAAACTGTAGGACGAAGCAGCAAAAATAGCAGAAGCCAAAGTCATGTCATTCCTATCCAGAAACTCTGCAGGAAGAAAAAACGAGGCATTTACAGATCTGAATGATCAGGAATTATAGCCAGATTCATCAAAATAATAAAGGCTAAATACTTTAGCAAACTGAAATTTATTAATGAAGTCAAGGTAGAGCATGACTGCTTGCTGTGATTAAATATTCCTCATTATAATCTTAAACGCTGTCTAACTCTGCAAGAGGATTTTTTTAATTTCTAAATATTTGAACATACAGGATGAAACAACACAGAGGCATGGAGTTCATCAAGTTGGTGTTTTTACCTAGTCTAATAGCACCATACTCACTCCCCACACCCTACAATATTCCTCATTTCCAAGCAGCTATCTAAATGCAATAAATTTGGTATATTAGAACAATAAAAGTTACATTTAAATAACATCCTAGACTTTTGAGGCTCTGCAGATGGCGCAGTGGATCAACACGATGGATGATGCAGTACAGAATTGCATTGGCGAGGAAGGTTCCCTGCCTTTTTAGTTTCTTGGTTTCAGCTGGGGAGTCGACATTTGCCCTCAGCATTTTCAGCCGGAGAAAAGGATCAGGGAGGAAAAGTTAGTTAGGGTTCCTTTTGATTTCTGCATAGTTTTGACTACAGTGTTCCACAATACTGACTAGGCTGCCAGTAATCACTGCTTATGCTCACATATGATAAACAGCAACATGGAGAGACTACAAAGGAGACTCACAAGAATGATCCCAGGGATAAAGAACTGTAATTACGAGGATAGATTAGTTACGAGGGCAGATTGGAGAGGTTGGGTTTCTTTTCCTCAGAGAAAATGCGACTGAGAAGAGACTTGATAGAGGTCGTCAAGATCCTGAGGAGTATGGACAGGGAAAACAGGGAGAAACTGTTCCGTCTCAGGAGGACATCAAGAGCTAGAGGGAACAGATTCAAAATAATGAGCAAAAGGAGTAGAAGTGTGAGGTTAAATGCTTTCATCCAGAGGGTGGTTGGAGTTTGGAACTAACTCGCAGAGAGGATGGTGGAAGCAGGTTCGATTGGATCGCTATCTGAAAAAAAATATTGTGCAAAGTTATGACAATAATGCAGGGGAGTGGAATTTGGTAAAATGCTCTTTCGGTGAGCCAGTGTAGATTCCATGGGTCAAATGGCCTCCAACTACACTATAAAGATTTATAGACGTGAATTATTTAAAGGTTGTTGGTGCTGGAGCGTTATACCGGAGAACGACCGAGTTGTGGAAGAGGAGGCAGAAAAATGGAAGGTTTAGATAATATCTTCATCAATAATTCGCGCTCATTCAAAGGGCGGGAGATCAATAATAGAAGGAAAGAAACTCCAGCACATTTAGTATTCATTGTCAAGGACTCCCAGATCAGATGTTGTACTGGCAAAACCACTTTGCAATAGTCAATGCTTCTTACCCTCCAGCGTATAATGCTTCATCTCAATCTCATAGAACCTGTTGGTTCCAATGATGATACTGTACCCAGTGAACTGGATACAACTGCAAGGCTCAGATGTTTCAATCTCCTGCACAGAATAAAAGGAGAATGATACTGGGTGACTTGATTCATTGTGATGGCTCACAGGTGTAAGAAATAAGATATTTTTCTCATTCATCAAATTTACCAGTTCTCAAAGATGCGGTTATCAGGGTCAATTCTGATACTTTAAGAATGTATGGTAGGTTGATAACGGTTGACACATGGGAGTGTAACAAAGCACAGCATGCAACATCAGTGTGCAGTCAATGGAATAGTTCTATTCTGAGCTTTAACAGGTTATTTTATCCACTGCATTGGCACACTCACTTTGCGGATGGCGAAGTTGTCAAGCCCATCATTATAACGTAGAATGCACACTTTGTTCGGCATTGCTGCACAGATACATGGTCCAGACTCAATCTGCAAAACATAGTTTCAACTCTGTCAAGATAGCATGTTAGTGACACTTGTCAAGCTGAAGAAAAGTGACTTGGGGCGCGGTGCGTTCAACATATTCTTGCGAGATGTTGCAAGAACATCCACAATGACCGGAATGAGTTCTTGGTAAATCTGCAGTAAACCTTACTCTAATGTGCAGATTCCCAAAGTACCAGAGGCTTTGGGACCTCGGGCAAGCGCCGTTTGGTACTGGTCCCCACAAACGGGGAACAGATTGAACGGCACGCGTGGGGGTCTCCAAGGGGATCGGAGGCCCCCAACAACATTCCCTTTGGGCAGGGTGGTGCCCTGGCACGGCTGAGCATCCTGGAAGTGCCACCTGGGTGCGAGCCTGGCACTGCCAAGCTGCATTTTATGCACGCGTGTAATCGAGCAGGGGTGCCCTCTAATGTTGCGTTTGGGCGGGGGGGGGGGGGGGGGGGGGGGGGGGGGGGGGGGGGAGGAGGCCGGGGATTTTTTTTTGTGGCTCCCGGAGATTGGGACACCATTTAAAAATAGGGCTATGTCGACCTCGGCCGCACTTTCTCAGTTTTGGCCCCGTATTCAAAGCGAGTCACATTGAAAAGCCACGTGTTTCTGAGTCAATTTCAATGTTTTTAACCTCTTCAGTTAATTTCTCATTGCCAAGCTTCCCTTCTTCAAGTTCTTATTCTCCAGATTCAATTCTTCACTGGACTTGTTCTTATTTTCTAGTTGCTTTTTCATGGAATTTAGTTTATTTAACACTGTTGTGGGCGGGACAGTAGCACTGTTGCTTCACAGCGCCAGGGACCCCAGTTTGATTCCAGGCTTGTGTCACTGTCTGTGTGGAGTCTGCACATTCTCCCCTTTTCTGCGTGGGTTTCCTCGGGGTGCTCTGGTTTCCTCCCACAAGTCCCGAAAGATGTGCTTGTTAGGTGAATTGAATATTCTGAATTCTTCCTCAAACAGGCACCGCAGTGTGGCGACTGGGTGCATTTCACAGCAACTTCATTGCAGTAGTAATGTAAGCCTACTTGTAACACTAATAAATATTATTATTATTAAATTTGCCTTCTCCATAACTTGATTTTGTAAATTTTTGTAACTTTTCCCCCTCAAGATGGCTGTCAGTCATTTCATCTTGTTGTTTTAATGTCTTCTCTCGAGCTTTAATTCTTTTTTGCTGATTCTTCTTTATTTTCAATAATTTGTAGTTACTTGTGAAATCTTTAATTTCTGTGTTTCCTCCGAGGAAACTCCATCATATTCTTACTGGACATGTATACATTTCACAAATGGAACCTTCATTTGTACTTGTCTTAACTTCAGCCAACCCCTTTGGTTTCACTGTTGGTCAGGTCTGTCTCCGATGAAGTGTTTTGTTTCCATTCTGCAATTCTCTCATTTACCTTCTTATGGGATCTTTCGATGCCCTTCTTTTGGGGCCTTTCATTGTCCATTTTCTGGGGTCTCCTGCCTGCTTTTTGGGGGCTTCTATTGTCTCCTCTGAGATCTCTGTCATCTATGGATCATTTTGAGAGTTACCCTCTTTCTAGGGTCTGTCTTTTGCCCTCTTTTTGTGGTCTTCTATTGCCTCCCACCTGAGGTCTTCTTTTCCACCCTTTTTGAGATCTTCAAGTTCTTCCTTTCTGAGATCTTCCGTTACCTCTTCCGTAAGGTGTTCCCTTGCCTCTTCTGTAAGGTCTTCCCTTGCCCCTTCTGTGAGGTCTTCGTTGCTTAAGGATGTTTTTTTGAGAGTTGCCCTCTATCCGGATATTTTCCAAGTTTCCTGTCCATAGCCGTTTGCTCCTTCATGTTGTTGCCATTTTAAGTGCAAGTCATTTTAAACACATTCCCTCTCCAATATTGCCTTTTAAGACTGTGTAGCAATCCACACAGGCTGTAGTTGTCGGATACAGTTGGGCTTCCCTTTGCAGATGTATTTTGCAACAATTGTAGCAATGCAGGTACAGTGTTTCAGGTTGTTTCATTTTTTCCTCTTAAAGCTGCAGCACTGCTTTCCAGTGGCCACCATGTTTTTTTTATCTTTTCAAGTTTCTTTTTAAACTGCAGCAATTCTTTGCCTTTTATCCAAATTCCTTCTTTTTAAATTTTAAGCCATCGTTCTTCTAGTTGCCAACTCTACATGGCCGTGTTCGCTTTTTTTTTACTCTCTACACTTCTTTTTTAAACTTTAGACTCTGTCTTCTAATTTTACATTCTTGTTTTTCTATGCCCGTCTTTAATGCACCAAGCATCTTGCAACTGTCCATATTTTCTAATTCTACATTGCTGAGTCTGGCAATATCTCGAGTAGACCTATTTGCCCAAAGAGAGGAATAGAACATAGAACAGTACAGCACAGAACAGGCCCTTCGGCCCTCGATGTTGTGCCGAGCAATGATCACCCTACTTAAACCCACGTAACCCGTATACCCGTAACCCAACAGTCCCCCCATTAACCTTACACTACGGGCAATTTAGCATGGCCAATCCACCTAACCCGCACATCTTTGGACTATGGGAGGAAACCGGAGCACCCGGAGGAAACCCACGCACACACAGGGAGGACGTGCAGACTCCACACAGACAGTGACCCAGCCGGGAATCGAACCTGGGACCCTGGAGCTGTGAAGCATTGATGCTAACCACCATGCTACCGTGAGGCCCCAAATGCTGGTAATTTTTTTCTTCGACTTCGATTAGGGGCTGGTTTAGCACAGTGGGCTAAACAGCTGGCTTGTAATGCAGAACAAGGCAGCAGCGCGTGTTCAATTCCCGTACCGGCCTCCCCGAACAGGCGCCGGAATGTGGCGACTCGGGCCTTTTCACAGTAATTTCATTGAAGCTTACGTGTGACAATAAGCAACTATTATTATTAAAACAGGACACTCACAGATGTCGGGCCAGAGACAGTATCATGACCATTTTATCTGCGTGGCCAAATGTAATGATGCACTTTCACAAACTTAATTTGTGAATACAAAAAAAAATTATTAATAAGAAAACAGCAGCTTTATGGTTGCACGTAACTCCCTATATGTCTCTTGCCCAACAGGACTCCACTCCCTGGGGTAATTACTCTCTCTGAGTCCCAATTGGTTCCCAAGCTAGCTGATCCTTACTCAGTCCCTTGATGGGCGACACAGCAATCACCATAAAACACGACAGGGTGAAATTTTCCCAAAATTTGTCAACGTAAAGCTCCGATGAAAACAGTCATGCATCTCATCAGAAAAACAGCAGTTTTAAAAACAGAATTTCTGCACAGAAAATGGGATTTTGCACTCAAAATCCACTCTCTCTCCCCCCCTCGCTTAATTGGAGGAATCCAGACCAGAAGCTGGTGGGACATTCACTAAATATAATTCTTTAGAAAGTTTAAAGCAAGCTTGGAACACTTAAAGAAATACATTGAGAAACAATGGGCGCGATTCTCCGACCCCACGCCGGGTGGGAGAATCGCGGGAGTGACAGGCGAATCGCGCCACGCCGCCCTGACACCCGCACGCGATTCTCCCACCCCCCCCCCCCCCAAAACAGCGTGCCACGTTTTGCGACAGGCCGCTCAGAGAATCGCAGCTCCGGTTGAGCGGTGATTCTCCGGCCCGAGTGGGCCGAGCGGCCTGCCCAACCTGACCGGTTCACGCCGGCGCCAACCACACCTGGTCGCTGCCGGCATGAACAGTGCGCGACCACTGCGTGTGGGCCCTGTGGGGGGCGGAGGGAGAATTGAGCACCAGGGGGGTGCTCAGGCCCGCGATCAGTGCCCACCGATTGTCGGGCCGGCGTCTCTGAAAGACGCACTCTTTTCCCTCCGCCGCCCCGCAAGATCAATCCTCCATGTCTTGCGGGGCAGCGTAGCGATGCGCGGGTGACGTCATTCAGGCGCCGCTGGCCGCGTCATTCAGGCGGCGCCGCTTTGACGCAAGCGTCAAGGCCCGGCGCCCGAGATTGACGCGCCGCCGCTCCTAGCCCCCTGGGGCAGGGAGAATAGGGGGCGAGGAGCGGCCTCCGACGTCAGAGTGAAACACTCCGGGTTTCACTCCGGCATCGGCACTTTGTCTCCGTTTGGGAGAATTTCGCCCAATGTCTCAATTTCAAAAAGAAATGCCAGGACTAACTCCAGTAATTAGGTCTCTACACTTGCAGAATCTGACTGCAATGATGTTCAGTTACCCAAAGGAACAAACTTAAGGCAAGCTGAAAATATTCAAACAATTTGGTCTTCTTTACAAGCAAGATGCACCCTGAGAAATTTCAATGTTAAATTAAGTGATCATTGCTCGGCACAACATCGAGGGCCGAAGGGCCTGTTCTGTGCTGTACTGTTCTATGTTCTAAGTAAAGGGAACCAAGACAGTGTTTGGACCTTACCTGGTTTAGTTACTTCAATTTATATTTTAATCATCAACCCAGGTCTTCGGACATTAGTGGAAGTAACAGACAATGAAGGAGCCTGTTATTGCATGCTGTCAGCTCAGTTCTGGGACCGGAGGTTGAATTTGATAAAATTATGGTACACTGGTCCTCACCACCCCCACCCCTCGTTTCTTTCTTACAAAAGATTCTTTGTGAATTGAGGCTGTGATAGTTTCACCCCAATACTGTAACACAGGATTGACAGACATTGGGCTCGGTATTTAGAGGGAAACATGAAGGGAGTGTGAGAGGAACCCAACAAGGCTGGGAATCCAGCGCTCTTACCAGATTTAATGGCAATATCTCATTATAATCCTTTTCCCTCCATTTCCCCATTTGGTCAGCCCAACCGATAGGCTAGGCACTTGCTGAATGGGAAAATCAGCTACAATAGACCATTGCCTGGGGTGCCTGAGGATGGTAATAGGCGATTGGACTTAATGAGGGAAGGGATGAAAATGCTGCTATGGTTGGCGGGGGGAGGGGGCTTCCTTGAGATACTGGCTGAAACATGCCTGGCTGACAAGGTGTTCTGTAAAAAAAAGCTCATTTGTTTGAGCTGGCAGCTCCTGCCTCCCCGAGAGGTTCCACAGGGTTGATTGGTGTAAGTTCCCCCTGTCCACAATATCCTCCAATTCCCCCGTCTCCAATATCCTCCAGTTCCCCCTGTTCGCAATATCCTCCAGATCCCCTGTCGGCAATATCCTCCAGATCCCCTGTCGGCAATATCCTCCAGTTCCCCCCCGTCTGCAATATCCTCCAGTTCCCTCTGTCTGCAATATTCTCCAGATCCCTGTGTACAAAGTGGCCAATGACCTGAAAAACTAGGTCAGATACAGAATTAGACAATCAAGATTAAACAGCTGCCAGGCCTGATGGGAATTCGGACAGGCCAAATAAACACAAACACTGGTCAGAGGTGAACAAGGGCAAGTCTGGATTGTCCTGGAAGCTGGGACTGAAGGTGCTCGATCTTGACCAGATAAGGACATTATTTTGTGTACTGGCCAGATTCACACGCACCTTAGTCCCAATATCAACCAGACTCAACCGTACCCGTTAGCATATATGGAAGGGGTTATGTTTTTTTCTGTGTACCCTAGGATGGACCCCTGGGGGGCTCCTGGCATCTTCCATGTATGGAATTGCAATCCCATTGAGTGACGCTACACCCCCCTCCTGTAACCTCTTTGGTTGGAAGCCAGAGAACTTTCCAGAGGGCGCAAGAGAGGGATGGGAGGGGGTATAAGAATAGACTCCTAGAAACCACCCCAGGCAAAGACTCCACCCCAGCAAAGAATCGACCACCTACCGAAGAGGGCGAGCAAGATTAACCTTCATGAAGACCCCGGGTTCAAAGGCAAGATCATCGGAATCAGCAGAGCTCCGGGAAAAGTTGTACCTGGCGGAACAGCCTGACCAAGCTCAACTGCACAGGTAATATCAAAGTCTCAGATAGATAGTACAGTATTGCTAAATTTTGATCACAGATTAGGAGTTGTTTCTGTTAATAGATTTTGGATAATAAAATTCAGCAATAAAATCGGGTTGAACCACGAATCCACTCTTGACCTTTGTTCATCTCATGAGTAAGGGCACCAGGTTAAACAGGTCTAGTATAAACTGGTCAAAGTGTCTAATGTTTCAGACAATCTGCAATATAATCCAGATCCTAACTAAAGATGAAAGAATTCCTTTCCTAAAAAAGAAAATTCCTTCATAGAGTGAACATTTAACAGCCATTTCAAACATTCAGGTTTATTGCTGGTAAAGAAAACAACTGAGGCGCACACCCTTTTTTTTTTTGCAGTTAAATCTTGCAACCATCCACGCTTAACTCATACATGAAGCTGACTGAAAATCTTGAATGGGATTACAGAATCTCACACAAAACTGTCGAACACCACATCAAGATTAAAACAGATGTTTGGAAATAAAACTGATCGCAGTGATGCTCACTTTCCCTGTTGCAAACATATGGCATCCTTTCAAGCTGTCAAAGACTGTAGGTACCAGCTCCGGCTGACCTGGCAAGTGGGATTGAGCTAATGACTGTTTCACCTTCTTAACTTCCACCAGACACAGGGTTCGTTCCTCTCCTGTCAAACAGACAAATGAAATTAGCTGCTAGAATATGTACCTCACATACAGCAGGGACAATGAGAGACTTCACAAATACAATATATAAAAGTCTGGCAAATAAAATTGAAAGCATCATGAAGGACAAAACCTATTCAGTACAACTGGTTTTAGTCATTTGGCACAAGCTAATTTCTGACGTTATTCCCCGAGCTGTTTTAATTCTAGTTAACAGATTGAAACAAATCCATAATAACCTGCAATCATGATGAGTCGGTCATGCTCCTTTAGGTTGTGAAGCTGAAACACTGACCCCATACCAGGGATGTGAACCAGGGAGTTCTTCACAACATTTAACGAATATAGACCTTCCTCTGTCCCAACCAGCACAATCTGTAGATACATAAAATCATCTCCCTGAGAGAAAGACATTGTAAATATATTCTCCAATAACTTACTGTAATTAAGTACCAATTATAATTAAATACTTGACAAGAACGTATCCCAAACTTAATCTGCTTCCTTCCACCTGCAATGAAAAATTATATGTATAGACATAACCAACAGATGAACAACAATATCGGGTGGCGCGGTAGAACAATGGCTAGCACTGTTGCTTTATAGCGCTAGGGTCCCAGGTTCGATTCCCGGCTAGGTCTCTGTCTGTGCAGAATCTGCACGTTCTCCCTGTCTGCGTGGGTTTCATCCGGGTGCTCCGGTTATCTTCCACAAGTCCCGAACGACGTGCTGTTAGGTAATTTGGACATTCTAAGTTCTCCGTCAGTGTACCCGAACAGGCGGCGGAGTGTGACGATTAGGGGCTTTAGTAAGGCCATAGGTTTAATGTCAGTTGGGCAAAGTTTAAGAGGAGATGTGCGAGGCAGGTTTTTTACGCAGAGGGTGGCGAGTGCCTGGAATGCGTTGCCAGGGGAGATTGTGGAAGCAGATACATTAACGGTGTTCAAAAGGCATCTATGACAAACACATAGATAGAGGGATACTGTACAAGGATGTGCTGAGGGTTTGGCCAAGGGTGGTATCATGACCAGTACAGGCTTGGAAGACTGGTTTGTGATTCTTTAGTTGGACCAGCTAGAATATTGTGAACAGTTTTGGTCACCTTATCTAAGGAAAGATATAGTGGCATTGAAGGCATTGAAGGATGACTGGGTATGGAGGGATTTTCTTCTAAGGAGAGGTTGAGTAGGTTGGACCTGTACTCATTGGAGTTTAGAAGAATGAGAAACAAAAAAGAAAATGCTGGAAAATCTCAGCAGGTCTAGCAGCATCTATAGGGAAAGAAAAGAGCTAACGTTTCGAGTCCAATGACTCTTTGTCAAAGCCTCTCATTAGAAGAATGAGAGATGATCTTATTGAATAGGATTCTCAAGGTGCTTGACAGGGTAGATGCTGAGAAGCTGTTTCCCTTGTGGGAGAGTCAAGGACCTGAGGGCATAATCTCAGAGTAAGGAGTAAGGGGTCGCCCATTTAAGACAGAGATGAGGAAGAATATCTTCTGAGGATTGTCAATCTTTGGAATTCTTTACCACAGAGAGCTGTAGGGGCTTGGGTTGTTAAGTATGTTCAGGGCTTAGATAGTCATATTTTTAATCAGTAAGGGAACCAAAGGTGATGGGGCTAAGGTGAGCAAGTGGAGTTGGGGATTATCACATCAGGTTTGATACATCAAACGGCAGAGCAGACTTGATGGGCCAAATGGCCGAATTCTGCTCCGATGTCTTATGGTCATCCAAGGCCCCACCCCACTGCTGGCCAAGAACGGAGATGCACTCAATGCCAGTTGGAAGGAGAACGTCGAAGACGTCCTTAACAGAGATTCAGTCTTCAACTTGAATGTCCCGCAGTATGCTACCCGCTGCCATTTCAGCACAACCTCAAACGTGCACAAGATTAAAAAGGCCATCCAACAGCTTAAGAACAACAAGGCACCAGGAGCAGATGGAATCCCCGTTAAAGCACTAAAACATGGTGGAGAAGCGCTATTGGAATGACTCCATGACCTAAATTCCTATCATCCGTGAGGAGGAGAACATGCCAGGGGAGGCTATAATCGTGACCAAGTTCAAGAAAGGTGACCAGTCCGACTGCGGTGACTACATAGGAATTACGGTAATCACAAGAGTCTTTAATCGCCTTCTCCTTGTGGCTGAAGAGCTCCTTATCCCAGTCTCAATATGGATTACGCTCACTAAGGAGCACAACGGACATGATCTTCACCGTGCAGCAACTATTAGAGACATGCAGGGAAAAGCACCAGCCCTCGTATACGTGGCCTTCTTTGACCTCACAACGGCCTTTAACACTGTCAACCACAAGAGATTATGCCATGTTCTCCTCCATTTCAGCTTCCCCCAAAGGTCTGTTACCATCGATGACATGCAAGCCGTGATCCTGACTAACAGTACCAGCACAGTCCCAATTAATATTTAGACTGCGGTCAACCAAGGCTGTGTCATCGTATCGACACATTTCTCTATCTTCCTTGCTGCAATGCTCGATCTCACCCACAGCAAGCTTGCTGCTGGAGTGGAGCTAAACTATAGAACAAATGGGAATCTATTTAATCTCTGCTACCTGAAGGCCAAGATCCAAGCCAGCACAGTCTTCGGATGTGTCAGGAAGAGTGTGTTTTTGAGACCAGAGCAGTAATGATACCCATTCTCCAATATGGTTCAGAAACGTGGACTATGCACAGTAGGCACCTCAAAAGCGCTTGTAAGATCCTTAGGTCAGCATCCCCAACATCGAAGCACTGACCATGCGCGAACAGCTCCACTGAATGGGCTACATCCTCCGTACGCCTGATACAAAATTCCAGATACAAGTGCTCTACTTGGGAGCTTCAGCATAGAACATAGACCATTACAGTGCAGTACAGGCCCTTCGTCCCTCGATGTTACAAGCAAACCTCAAGAGGGCAGAGAAAATGCTTCAAGGACACCCTCAAACCTTCCTTGATTTGTGCAAAACCCCCACCGACACCTGGGAATCCTTGGCTCAAGGCCATCCGAAGCGGAGGAAAAGCAGCTGGGAAGGAAGCTGAAACCAAGCCTCGAGAGTGAAAGCAGCGCCTGGTAACCGGGGCACCCCACCCACCCGCTCCTCCAGCCACCGTCTGCCCCACCTGTGAAACCACCGTCTGCCCCACCTGTGAAACCACCGTCTGCCCCACCTGTGAAACCACCGTCTGCCCCACCTGTGAAACCACCGTCTGCCCCACCTGTGAAACCACCGTCTGCCCCACCTGTGAAACCACCGTCTGCCCCACCTGTGAAACCACCGTCTGCCCCACCTGTGAAACCACCGTCTGCCCCACCTGTGAAACCACCGTCTGTCCCACCTGTGACAGAGACCATGGCTGCGCGTTGGATTCCTCAGTCACCTAAGAACAAATTTTTACTGTGGAAGCGAGTCACCCTCGACTCCGAGGGAGTACCCATGAAGAAGAAAAAACACTTCAAGAGCATTTAGTCGTCTGTAGACTTCTGTGGGGCATCCAGTGGTTGTGAAGAGTGCAATATAACTGCAAGTATTTATTTTTCTTTCATTAAAAGCATGCATAAGGGTTTCTGCAGGAAGTAAGTTGAGATAAGGGCGAATCTCACCTTGGGTTCAAATATAACAGAAAAGTTGTGAACAGTCAACGTAGCCTCATGTAGTTGCCAGGGAGCAGAGTTTATAACTGGCAATGAAGACAATGGCGTCTGTCTTCCCAATATTTAGTTGGAGGAACTTTCTGCTCATGTGATACTGGATGTTGAACAAGTAATCTGACAGTTAGAAACAATGGATGTGGTTCCGGTAGCGGCCATGGAGTGAAAGGTCGCACATTTGCCAGCTCCCGCTCTTGGTGGTCTTTTTGCGGATTTTAAGCTGGATTTCCACAGGAATTTTTCAATAATAGTAAAAGAGAAGTAGGTGACCTCTAGTTTATGGAGCTGCGCCCAGGGAAAAATCGAAAAAGGAGGAATCAAAAGCGGGTTAGAAGCGAGGACTAGAGTTAGAGGGAGGCGATGGCAGGGACGCAGGGTCTGACCTCTCCAGCTTAATGGTTGACGGACCAGTTGGTGAACCTCTTGACTGAGAAGTTCACTCAACATCGCAAGGAGTGTGCGGAGGACCTAGCCCGGGTGGTGGACTCGATTAGGGCTGTGGTCGACTGTGTGGAGACAGGATTGACGACCTAGGGACAGACGATCCAGAAGATGGAGGAGCTGGTGGCGGAACGAGAGTAGCAGTCCACCGTGATGGCAGCGGAGATCAGGATGCTACAGGGCCAACAGAAACGACTGCTGGGGAAAGTGGAGGACCTGGAGAACCGTTCTCGGAGAAAGAATATCCGGAACGTTGGTCTGCCTCAGGAGAAGGAAGGATCGGATGCCGGTGCATATGTGGGGAAGACGCTGGAGAAGCTGATAGGGGAGGGTGAGTTCCTCAAGCCGTTGGAGGTGGATCAGGCCCACAGGGCGCTTATGCGTAAGCCCCAGGGGCGTGAGCCCCCGAGGGCAATGGTGGTACGACTGCAATGGTTCCTAAATAAGGAACGCATCATGAGATGAGCCAGGCAGACGAAATGCTGCATGTGGGATGATGCTGAGATCCGGGTGTACCAGGACTTGGGAGCAGAACTCGCAAAGCGGAGGGCGAGTTTTAATAAAGTCAAGACAGCCCTGTGTAAGAAGCAAATAAAGTTTGGACTGCTTTACCCGGCCCATCTATGGGTGACCTATGAGGGTCGGGAGTTGTCCTTTGGCTCGCCGGAGGACATGGCGGACTTTATGAAGTACAATAACCTGGTGGAAAAACAAGAATCTTGAACCTTGACAGTGGAGAACAGAGTTAGAAGTGATATTTGGCCTTGTAAAAACCTTCGTTTTTTAACTTTGTAATTTACAAAGTTAGATGTAGGGCTGCTAGCGGAGGATGAGATCTGCGAGCGGGTGAGGGAGGCCATTCGGGGTACATAAAGAGCAATGACACGGGTGAGACCGTGGCAGGGATGGTTTGGGAAGCATTGAAGGCAGTTATCAGAGGGGAATTTATTTCGATTCGGGCTTACAGGAAGAAGACTGAACGGGCGGAGTTGGACAGGCTGGTAGGTGAAATCTTACAGGTGGACAGTGTTGTATTATGCTTTGTCGCGTAACAGAAGCTGCTTCCTTGATGTATGCTTTGACAAAGGAAGGTCCAGACTTTGTAATGAGTTCAATATGTTTATTGAACTATTAACACAGTTCTTAAATGAGTTCGACTCTCCTGCTAATCTAACTGAAGTAGCTCAGTCTAACTAAACCAGTCTGCTCTAAGCCACGTGCTGGGTGTGATGCTTCTGATCAACCCTGATGTACTCTCTAGTTGTGGGTCTGTGAAAAGAGAAAGAGCAAATGGACCCTGTCCTTTTATATGGGTTGTGTAATGCCCCCTTGTGGTAATGCCACCTCTGGGTGTCCTGATTACCCATTGGCTGAATGTCTGTGTGTCATGACATCTCTGGTGCTCCCTCAAGTGGTTACTTAGTTGTAGTGTATTTACATTAACCCCTTGTGTATATAAAGTGATGCATATCACCACAGACAGGAGATAAGCAGAGTCTCTGGATGAGAAGCTCCTGAAGGAGCGCCAGAGACTTCAAATGGAATTTGGGCTCCTGTCCACAGCTAAGGCAGAGGGGCAGCTGAGGAGAGTAAAAGGGGCGATATACGAATATGGGGAGAAAGCTAGTAGGATGTTAGCACATTAGTTGAAGAAGCAGGAGGCGTCGAGATAAATTGGGAAAGTAAAGAATATGAGGGGGAGGGTGGTGGTGGACCCTGGGGCGAAAAACAATGTATTTCGCAAATTCTATAGTTGACTTTGCAAATCGGAACCCCCAGCTGGGGAGGAGGGTATGAAGTGATTTTTGAGGGGGGTTAGAGTTCCCGAAGGTAGCTAAGGAGCGGGTAGAAGGCCTGGGGACCCAACTGGGCTCGAGGAGGTGATAATACAGATTGGGGGCGATGCAATCAGGTAAGGCCCCGGGACCGGATGGATACCCAGTGGAGTTTTATAAAAAGCTTTCTGGGTTACTGGGGCCATTATATCAGGCTCCAGTGGTTAAGGCCTTTAATGAGTCTAAGGAACTGGGAATGCTCCCCCCAACACATTCACAGGCATTGATCTCCCTCATCTTGAAACGGGATATCGCCCTTTTGAACGTAGACGTTAAATTGCTGGCAAAGATCCTGGCCACAAGTATGGAGGTAATCAGGGAGGACCAGACAGGATTTGTGAAGGGCAGGCACCTGACGTCCAACATTAGACGGCTCTTAAATGTTATATTGATGCCAACGGAGGGGCGCACGGTTGAGGTGGTAGTAGCTATGGATGCAGAAAAGGCCTTTGACAGGTGGAGTGGAAGTATCTATGGGATATTCTAGGCAGGTTTGGGCTTGGGCAGGGATTTGTGGATTGGGTCCGGTTGTTATATCAGGCTCCAGTGGCAAATGTAAGAACCAACCGTGTCCGGTAAGAATATTTAAGTTTTTGTAGGGGACAAGACAGGGATGCCCGCTCTCCCCACTACTGTTTGACCTGGCCCTAGAGCCCTTGGCATAGAGCCCTTGGGAGACACTGGAAGAATTTGGGTGGTTTTCAGGCTACAAAATAAATATGGGAAAGAGCAAGGTGTTTGCGATTCAGGCACGGGGGTAGGAAAGGAGATTGAGGGAGTTACCTTTTAAAGGTGGTGGGGAAGAGCTTCAGGTATCTAGGGATTCAGGTGGCTAAGGATTGGGGGCAGCTCCACAAGTTAAATTGGGGTAAAGCGGCCGATCAGATGAAAAGGGATTTCCACAGGTGGGACATGTTCCCGCTGACACTGGCGGGGAGGGTACAGACGGTGAAAATAATAATCCTCCCAAGGCTGCTGTTTTTTTTTCAACGCAGTGCTGGATGGGTGCTTTAAGAGGTGGCACTGGGCAGGGATTGTGAGATTTGGGGATCTCTTCATTGAGGAGGGTTTCCCGAGCCTGGAGGCTTTAGAGGAGGAGTTTCAGTTGCCGGGTTGGAACGGGTTTCAGTACCTGCCGGTACGGGACTTTGTCAGGAGGCAGGTTCCAAGCTTTCCTCGCCTCCCCCTGAGGGGACTACAGGATAAGGTAATGTCAAAAATGGGGGTCGGGGAGGGGAGGGTCTCAGAGATATACAAGGAATTGATGGAGTGGGATGGGGCCCCAATCAGGGAGGTGAAGAGGAAGTGGGAGGAAGAGCTGGGAGGGGAGTTGGAAATCGGACTATGGGAAAAGGCCTTGAGGAGAGTCAATTCATCCTCGTCGTGGTGCCAGGCTCAGCCTGATCCAGTTCAAGGTGGTCCATAGGGCTCATATGACTGTGGTCCGGATGAGTAGGTTTTTTGAGGAAGTGGAGGACAGGTGCGGGCACTGTGGGGGGAAGCCCGGTGAATCATGTACATATGTTCTGGGCGCGTACGAAGTTGAGGGAATTCTGGCAGGGATTTGCAGACGTCATGTCAGAGGTCCTCGAAGGGAGGGTGAGTCCAAGTCCAGAATTGACAATATTTGGGGTACCGGAAGATCGATAGCCTTGGGGGGGGGGGATGGATTTTGCTGGGATTGAGGGACTCGGAGCCTCCAACGGTAGGAGTGGGTCAGCGACATGGCAGAATTTCCCACGCTGGAAAAGATTAAGTTCACCTTGAGAGGTGCAACTCAGGGGTTTGTTCGGAGGTGGCAGCCGTTCATCAACTTCTTTATGGAAAACTGAACGTCAGCAGCAAGGGGGGGGGGGGGGGGGAATGGGAGGCAAGGTAGTGTAAGACAAGGACAGGGAACATTGTATATGGGTAATTAGGAAATAGGGCGGAGGTAGTAGGGGATGTTATTTTTATGTTTTTTGCGTGTGCCAGCCCACTCGGTTGTTTAAGAAATGTTAAAGTGTTAAACTGTGAAAATTACAAATACTTCAATAAAATATTTTCTTAAAAAGAAACAATGGATGCGATGTTCTTTGCTTTCTGAATGAGGATGGCTCTGAAGTGTAGTGTCTCACAATGAACATCAAGCCATGTTTTGAACAAAGTTAATTTGTTAACAATACAATTAAATATACTTGACTTGCTTGCTAAGATATAAAAGATAACAGATTCGCTAAAACTTTGATTCTAATTACAGAGCTCCTGAACACAACTATTCCCAACCTCGCCTAACAACCTTCTCCCCGAATTAAGCGTATCACGTGATCCCACATGTATGCGCTTGATCTCCATCTAGTAGTTAGATGTAGTTACAGTAAATTTTAACCCTTCATTAATCTTACAATATACATATTGTCACAATGGAGAGATCAAAAGAGGTGGAGGTGAGGTAGAGCTGGCTGTTTTCAGATGGCGTCATCAAAGGGCAGCATGCAAATGAAAAACTGAAACGAGTCAAGGATAGATCCTTGGAGTATGCCCGAGGTAATGGAGAGATCCAGAAACAAAGCGAATGTGTGCAGTCCCACCCAGCAGTAGTCAGTGGAGGGATGGAAGATCATAATTCTATGATCATCTATTTGTAAAGCTGTAGGTAGGCCATGAAAATTGAGGAGGGATAGTTTACCATTTGTGACTTTTGTCATTTTAGTACCAAGACAGGGTAGAAACTTGGTTTGAAACTTTGTGAAAGAGAGATGAATGGAGGAACCAACATATTCAATGGCTCTGGTGGGAAAAGGAAGGTTGGAGAAGGGGCAGTAGATTGGGAGAGGGTCAAATACTTTTTTTTTTTGAGGAAAGGAGTGATGACAGCAGATTTGGAGGAGAGGGGAACAGTACCAGAGTAAAGAACACCATTAATAATGATCTATTATGGCAGCCGTTGTCTTGTTGCATTCTTCACCGATATCACTCTATAATCATGACGGCAAGGTTGCTTCTTTCCACATCTTACCCCAAAATAAAATCAGACTAGAATATTTATCAAACCAGGTTTTTGTGGAAGAGAGATACCTCTCTGTTTCACACCATCTTCTGATAAAGAAAATTTTGTCTGCATTTCCACCATATGTTTGCCCACATGTAGAGAGTGCACCATGCAACAGCCATATTTACACTACTTGTCAACATACCTGCTCAGTGAGTGGCAGAGTGCAGTTTATATCCAAACGGTCATCTCCTTCCAATTTCAGCAACGAATTTCCCAATAACTTCTGCAGGAATGAAAAGTAGTATGAGAGTGTGGGTGCACAAACACACATTAGTGATCCCATATTTACACAATTTGTGCAATTCATCGAGGCAAATGTTTGTAAAATACAATGGAGGAGCAGAGAGAGGGGAAGAGGAACAAAGAGTACAAAGGCACAGAAGTCACAAATTGTTTTTAAACAAATACATATACTCCATAAAAACCTACAAACCCTACTTATAATTATAGGCGAGGATTGTCTTCTTCCTAAATCAATCACACTAGTATTTAGACACTCCAGTCAGTTCAGATACAACAAAATGTGGCAGACCAACATCAAGAGAGAATAGAGACAATGGAAGTTATTTTGCATTAGATGGCATCAAGCAATGGTTAGCACGCCTTCAGAAACAAGCATCACAACAAATGTAAAAGAACCAGATTAGAAACTCAAACTTTTTTAAAGAGGCAATAAAAAAAGTTACCAAGATTCAGAGATTATAAAAGGCTTCAACTGTTAGTGAAGTGCTTAAAAAAAAACACCACTCCAGCTTATTTCTGACTGAAGTTCAAGTGATTCATGTGGGGAGAGAGGAAATTGAACATTGAGATCACGACAACATTGAAGGATTACTTTTTTTTAAATTTAGAGAACCCAATCATTTTTTTCCCCCAATTAAGGAGCAATTTAGCGTGTCGAATCCACCTACCCTGCAACTCTTTGGGTATTTTTTAGAACAGTACAGCACAGAACAGGCCCTTCGGCCCTCGATGTTGTGCCGAGCAATGATCACCCTACTCAAGCCCACGTATCCACCCTATACCAGTAACCCAACAACCCCCATTAACCTTATTTTTTAGGACACTAAGGGCAATTCAGCCTGTCCAATCCACCTAACCCGCACATCTTTGGACTGTGGGAGGAAACCAGAGCACCCGGAGGAAACCCACGCACACACGGGGAGGACGTGCAGACTCCACACAGACAGTGACCCAACCGGGAATTGAACCTGGGACCCTGGAGCTGTGAAGCATTGATGCGAACCACCATGCTACCGTGCTTGCCCGTTGTGGGATAAATCCCACGCAGACACGGGGAGAATGTGCAAACTCGACACGGACAGTGACCCGGGGCTGGGATCAAACCAGAGTCCTCAGCGCCGTAGGCATCGGTGCTAACCACTGCGCCGCCCTAGAAGGATGAATTGAAGCATGGGTCTGAGTTCCATCTTCACCAGCAGAGATCGAGACACTTCTTGTCCTTTGCCATGACTCCAGGATTCCCTTTAGTTCTGGATGGACAAACTTTATGCTTTTTCCTGGCTCTCACGGTTTGCTGCTTCCCTACCACGTTGTGGGATATGGTTTATGTAAATATCCATGAACAAGTGTGAAAACAACAAATTTATGCAAGTACAACCAAACAATTTCTCCCACTGCATTATCTCCTCCAGAGCATGGTTCACAGAATGTAAGATTTGGGATCACCATTTTGATGGTCCCTTGTTTCAGAAGAACCCTGGGAGGCGAGTCCTGTGTGGATAGTCAGATGTGTAAGCTGCATTGGTTCCTGGAAAGTCAAATACCTCCTTTCAGGTGTATAAAGTATGCAAGTGGTTGAGCACAGCCTGAGCAGTTTCACATACTCTCAATTTTGCATGGGTACAAAGTGTGTGTCTCCTTGAAGTCTATAATTATTAGTGTTAAATAAGTCATATGAGAGACAGTTTCAAAGAATTTCAGAATTGCCTGCAAAGCAAGGTTTAGGATTTGCGTCACGAATGAACACTAACTTGGTTGACGTGCCTCAAAAAGATCAAAGTCTGAACTGTGCATAAGCAGCAAGCAAGACAGGCACAGTCAACAGTGCAAACATTTTACCTTCACCAACTGGACAAGCTCGTCTTCTCTCCGGGTAACTTCAGCCTATTACATAGTGACACATGGATCATTCCAAGGTTACAGCACATGCTTAATTAGGTACATGAACAACCAATGGCAAACAAGCCAAATCACTGGATAACATAAAACATAAAAGAAACGCCAACTTGCAATGAATGAAATATGAACAGATACTATCTACTGAATACTTACAGCCGCTGTCTCTGCTTTTTCACACGACCTTCGTCCGCAGGCCACAACAGACTCTAACACATTGGCCCAACGCTGTTTGTCTGGAAAGCTTGGAGCAAGCATGTAGAGTGTCTGACCAGGCCAGCAGGTCGTGTGGGGTTGGGATTCCAACTTCAGTATATAAGGCACATCTACAGAAGGAGGAGAAAGCTGAACATAAGAAAGAAAGAGTGGCAGAAACCAGCAATAGTAAAGTTAATGCTTCATATCTTGGAATACAACTAAACCATTATTGGGGACACGTGTCATTTTAAGGCATTTATGTGGCTTAGCGTTATACATTTACCACCAACTTTGGGGGGTGCTCCTTTTAGACCATTTAACCAAGAAGGTAGAGGAGTTACATTTCCTGCCTTGTAGAGTGAAAAGTGGAAACATCCTCTACACATCACCTGGAACAAGCAACTGGGAAGCATTGCAAGGCTGATACCTTTCGAGATATTTCTGATATCATTTCATGGCTCCCATTTGTGCTAACCACCTGTTTGAGCTGGCAAGGGCAGATGTCACATTTTGTGCATGGAGAGAGAGTGGGCTGGAGAGAGTGGGGGATTTGTTTTTGGAGGGATGGTTTGCCAGCCTGGAGGAGCTGAAAGAGAAATTTGGGCTGTTGGGCGTGGGCAGCTTTGTTAAGAGGGTTTTTTAGTAGGGGTGGCACGTGGCACGCTGCTCAGCACTGCCGCCTATGGCGCTGAGAATCCCAGCTCTGGGTCACTGTCTGTGTGGAGTTTGCACATTCTCCCCGTGTCTGTGTATGTTTCACCCCCCACAACCCAAAGATGTGCAGGTTAGGTGGATTGGCCACGCTAAATTACCCCTGAACTGGGACAAAAAAATTGGGTACTCTTAAATTAATTTTTTTTTTTTTTAAAAAGAGGGCCCAATCATCTTTCTTATTGGAGCGCATTCTCTCCTGTTCGGGGTCGGAGGAGAAGGGCAGTCTGTCTGGCGTGTACACATGGATATCGGGGGTAATAGTTGAGTTCAGTGGAACGGGTGAAATTGGAGGAGGGAGCACGCAGAGGGTGAATGCTATGTCGTTGTGTGCGAGACTGAACCTTATCCAGTTAAAGGGAGGGCGAATTCAACTAAATGGGAACAAAGTCCCATAGCGAGCGTGTCACAGCGCCGAGAAAAACATGGCAATGAAACACCACTCCAGTAAAATAAGGGACCTCAGTGGGAACACATGGCCAAGGCCGCACTTAGCTCCGTTTTCTACACCGGGGAACTCCGCTCGCTGGAACTCCTCCTTGTAGCGTGAGAAAATGGCGTCCCGATCTCAGAGGCCCCGACATGACCCCGAGCCCCATGCACGACGGGAGGGTCCGCGGCAACTCCCCGCATCAACCCCCCCCCCCCCCCCAAAAAAAACACCCGTGCAGGGCACCTCCGGCCGAATCACCAGCAGACAAACAAATGCTAGTTTGGCACCTTGGCTGTGCCAGCCTGGCACCTTGGCAGTGCCCTGGCCATCTTGCAATGCCACTTGGGTACCTTGGCAGTACAGGCTGGTACCCAGGTAGCTCTGCCAGGATGCTAGCCTTGCAGTTATAGGTGACCAGGCTGGCAGTGCCAGGCTGGCAGTGCCAGGCTGGCACCAGCAGTGCCAAGGCACCACCCTGCCCAAAGGGCAGGCATCTGGGGGCCTTGATCCCCTGGGAAACCCCACGAGTGTTGTTCCATCTGGTCCCTGTTCGTGAGTTTTTAAAAAAAAATACTTCATTCATAAAATTTATAATAAACTTTGCAGAACATTTCAAATTGTCTAGACCAGGGGTGGGCAAACTTTTCCGTGCAAGGGCCACATTCAGAAATTCACAATTTTAAAGGGCCGCATAGTATATTAAGTAAAATAATTACTTCACCCGGTTATGATTCTGGGCGCCTCATATAGAACATAGAACAGTACAGCACAGAACAGGCCCTTCGGCCCCCGATGTTGTGCTGAGCAATGATCACCCTACTCAAGTCAACGTATCCACCCTATACCAGTAAGTAACCCAACAGCCCCCCACCATTAAGCTTAAAAAATAAAAAAAATAACAAAAATTAAAATAAAAAAAAAAATTTTTTTTTTTTTAATGACTTGGTGGGCCGCATATAGACCTTTGGCGGGCCGTAGTTTGCCCACCCCTGGTCTAGACTGTACATTCCCATCTAAGTTACATTCATTTGTCTTTCTTCAATTCAATTGGGATAACGTTACACACGTATCCTACTTTAAGTTACAGTTCTTTCTTAAATATTTACATTGCTTTGTTTCTTTTATACATTGTGGTATTGAAGACCCGGACCGAGGGGCTTTCCACTGTTACCCACCCCTCGGTGTACATTTGCTGGTAAGACCTTACACAGAGGCCTTTCCCCATTGCCTTGGCGGCAGCTGCCCTGAGCTTGAGTGCATCCCTCAGCACGTAGTCCTGGACCTTGGAATGTGCCAGTCTGCAACACTCGGTTGAGGACAATTCTTTGCACTGGAAGATCAGCAAGTTTCGGGCAGACCAAAGAGCATCTTTCACCGAGCTGATGACCTTCCAGCAGCAGTTGATGTTTGTCTCGGTGTGTGTCCCTGGAAACAGTCCATAGAGCACAGAGTCCTGTGTCACAGAGCTGCTCGGGATGAACCTTGACAAATACCACTGCATCTCTCTCCAGACCTTCTTTGCAAAGGCACATTCCACAAGGAGGTGTGTGACTGTCTCATTTCCCCCACAGCCACTCCGAGGTCAGCGTGCAACGGTGCTGAGCCTTCGGGTGTACATGAAGAATCTGACAGGGAGGGCCCTTCTCACCACCAGCCAAGCTAGGTCTTGGTGCTTGTTTGAAAGTTCTGATGATGAGGCATTCTGCCAGATGACTCTGACAGTCTGCTCAGGGAACCATCCAACATCCTCCAGAGTCTCCTTTTCCCTGAGGGCCTCGAGGACATTACGTGCTGACCACTGCTTCATTGCCTTGTGGTCGAAGGTGTTTTCCTTCAAACATTTTTCCACGAGGGACAGGTGGTACGGCACGGTCCAACTACTTGGAGTGTTCCACGGCAATGAGGCCAGGCCCATCCTTCGTAACACCGGGGACAGGTAGAACCTCAGTATGTAGTGACACTTGGTGTTTGCATACCCGGGGTCTACGCACAGCTGGATGCAGCTGCACACAAAGGTGGCCATCAGGATGAGGGCGGCATTGGGTACGTTCCTCCCTCCTTTATCTAGAGGTTTGTACATTATGTCTCTTCGGACCCAGTCCATCTTGGATCTCCAAATGAATTTGAAGATGGCCCGGGTGACTGCTGCGGCGTAGGTCCGAGTGATGGGCCAGACCTGCGCCACATACAGTAACACAGAGAGTACCTCACACCTGATGATCAGGGTTTTGCCCACAATGGAGAGGGAGCATTGCTCCCACCAGCCCAGTTTCTGTTTTACTTTGGCAATGCGCTCCTCCCAGTTTTTGGTGCACGCCCCAGCCGCTCCGAACCATATCCCCAGAACCTTCAGGTTTGTGAGTACCAGTGCTGAACGGCACACACCCAAGGTCTCGGAGGCAAAGGGGACAGATCCCAACAATTGGGTGTCTCGGGAAACTGCATATTAAAGTGAGACTAGCTGTCACGATCTAATATGCAGATTTTCTAAAATGTAATCCCTCCGACAATGGGCAGGATTTACATTGCAATGTAGATTTTGCGAGGTGTTGCGAGCTGGGTAGGTCCCAGGAGTGGGGTCTCCCATCCATGCTGTGTCACATCAAGCTGCTATTCGGGCTAAGCATGGCCGTTGGATCACACCCGTAGTGTTTTGAGCACACCTCACTAAGGCGAGGGAGAATCCTTCTTTTTAGGGGGTGGAGGATAAGTGTGAGCGCTGTTTTAGGGGGTCCGCACACCACACACACATGTTCTGGTACTTTTCTAAGCTGGAGAGCCTTTTTCGACACTATGTCGGTGATCCTAAATATTTAAGCCAGAACTCTGCCCCCTGGTGGGTATTTTTGGGGTTTCGATATGCCAGAGTTGTGGATTTGCGTGGGGTGGATATCCTGGTCTTCACTTCTTTGGTGGTGTGGAGGTGGATCCTGTTGGGTTAGAGGTTGGCTACACCACCAAGTGCTTTGGCATGGATGGAGTTTTTGCACCTTAGATTTGATGGGATTTGTATGGGGTTTGTGTGTTTGGTTAAACGTACCTGTTTGTATATTTTGTAATCATGTATAAATTGTTGAAAAATGTAATAAAAACATTTCCAAACAGAAACCCCAAGGGCGGTATTCCCCCCCCCCCCCCCCACGTCGGGTGGGAGAATCGCCGGGGCGCCGTGCGAATCGTGCCACATCACCCCCGCACGTGATTCCACCCACCCCCCCTGCCCACCCCCAAAACCAGCGGCACGAGAATCGCGCCGGGCGGCTCGGAGAATCGCCGCAAACTGCGAGCGCCGATTCTCCGGCCCGTATGGGCTGAGCGGCCGGCAAAAAAAATGACAGTCCCGCCGCCGCCATTCTAACCTGCTGCTGGGCCGGCAGGGACCTGGGGCTTCAAGGGCCGGGAGCGGCCTGTGGGGGGGTCCCAACCCCGGGGAGGCCCTCTGGTGGCGGGCCTCCTTTCTTCCACCGGCGAGCCCGGATCCATCCGCCATGTTTGTGCGGGTCGGCCTGGGGGAGGACGGCCACCGCGCATGCGCTAGTTGGCGCCGGCCCAACTGCACATGCGCAGGACCCAAGGTGCCGCGTAAAGTCTCTGACGCCGCGCCGAGGCCCCGCCCCCATAAATCGTGCAACGCCCCTGCTTGCCCCACGGAGGGGAGAAAATAGGGGTCTGGGAACGGGCGCCGATGCCGGAGTAAAACACTCCAGTTTTTACTCCGGCGTCGGCACTTAGAGTCCCATTGGGAGAATCCCGCCCCAAATACTTTCTCAGTGGTATTTGTTATGAGCCAGGGTTTAGAGAACCCCAAAGTATATCATGGAGTTCACCTGACCCACAACTTTTAATAGATTGCGGTTATGGGGAGCACACAGGCCTACTTTACAGGTGTGATGCAACAGAGATCTACAATACTTTTAAATTAAAACAATGTTTATTTATGAAACCAGTTAACACTTTATAAACCCACAGTTAACATCTTAACAACTATCAACACCAATAATCCCCCAAAGAATACAGTACTCGATAAATAACTCTTAATCTTTCCTTGCAACATCCATAAGACAAAAAAACCCTTTTTACAGAAACACATCAGGTTTAACTTCCCTACAAAAACCGGTATTATTTTTAAATTGCCAACGGATCTGGAGAGTCTTTAGATTGAAGAGAGACTAATACACCTTCTTGCTGTGATTGCAGCTATCCAGCTCTCAAAACGAAACTAAATCACACCTTGTAGAAGACAGCCCAAAGCTAAAAAGCAGACAGACAGCCCAGCTTCACCCACACTCTGACATCACTGATAAGCACCCATTTCTTAAAGGTACATCCACTACCGCTATTTTATAAACACCCATTTCTTAAAGGTACTCTCGCATGACATAGGCAAGAAAGTAACTGTGAGAAGGAGTATCTTTTGCTTTATATGCCTGCCTGTTATGAGTCACACGAACTACAGTATTTTTTTGCCTCAGTTTCTATGGTAAGTTTCAGGAAATCTGTGCCTGCAATGTTAAATGTAAATGATGGTTGAAATACACATTCAAATCACTAACCTGCTCTTCGGGTGGAGTTACGTGCAACCAACCAATAGTGGCAGGGTTAGACTTGGAAGTGGATACGCTTTTGGACACCCGACACTTTTGCCCAATCCCCAATGAAACCTCAACGCACGCACTCAATACTAAAAGTTCACCCTCCATCTCAGTAATAAAAGTTATTCAATTAACTGATTCAATTTACACAAGGATCAAAAATCATGCTCTTTTATTCTAGCACTAAAGGACAACTTTTTCCATTTTTTTAAGCAAGTCGAACTGGTCTCAGCATATTTCGCATCTCCAATACCGAAGGAGGATTAACGGTTCAAGTTTGCTGTTAAAACAGAAGTGAAAGAACTATTCTTTTGCCCATGGTATTTTTATAGAAGCATCTTGCTTCAAACATGTTTCTGCTGTAACATTGTTCCTTAAATCCGGATCCTGTTTTGAAGAAAATATAGGGATGATCACTACTGCTTGGCACAATCTTGGAAACAGCCATTCCTATAAGCTGCTTCTTTAACTTTCTCTCAGATCCAGTGTTTATAGAATATCTCATCAGAAAACATCATTGTTATGTACTTGATAGAGTTCTTTATTTTCCACCAAATACCACAGCCCAGTCTTACCTGTCTTCGCAGTGTTTACAAGTTCAGAGGCTCCAACAGCTCCGTGAACTGTGACATCTCCATCAGGCAGACATAGCTCAAACTCATCAATTGGTCTTTGTCCTGCAAGAAGGGAAGGAGGAAAGGAAGCATTATGCTACTTGGAACATAGGAATTAGG
The DNA here is from genome assembly GCF_902713615.1 of Scyliorhinus canicula. Lineage (NCBI taxonomy): Eukaryota > Metazoa > Chordata > Chondrichthyes > Carcharhiniformes > Scyliorhinidae > Scyliorhinus > Scyliorhinus canicula. Next base: position 66,204,962 of record NC_052146.1, read on the forward strand.
AGTAGGATTACACAATTCTGCCCCTAGAGCCTGCTCTGCCATTCTATATAATCATGGCTGATCTCATCTTGGCCTCAAACCCACCTTCCTGCTGCTCCCCATAACCCTTTCATCCTGTTACCAATTCAAAACCTAGCCATCTCCGCTTTAAATCTTTTAGTGTTCCGGTGTCCACTGCACTCTGGGATCAAGAATTCCACAGATACATGACCCTTTGAGCCAAGTAATTTGCCCTTATTTCAGTTTTAAATCTACCACCCATTTTCCTAAAACAATGGCCTCTCATTCTGGTAGAACTTCCAACAAGGGGAAACATCCTTTCTACATCAACCCAGCCAATCCCCTTTTGCAACTTATATACCTCAATTCTCTCTTATTCTTTTAAACACTAAACATTCTTCTAAGCAACCGTATTGAGGGAAGCATTTTATTCTGTGGGCACAAAATCATTACTCATTTCTTTTCAGAACCTTAAAAATTAGAAACTACAGATCCACTTTCTTGCAAGTCATCAGCATTTGTTATATTTCTGACAGCAAATCAAATTCTGTACGCCAGCTCGCTGTTAGTTTGGTGGTCTAAAATCAACCAGCTTGGACAATTTTGATTTGTTGTCCTCTCTCTGCAGGCCAACTACTGCTTTTACCCTCCTGTATTCACCAATGCTGTTTGACCTGAAATTGAATGATGCACATCCAACTCTTCCACTCTGTCACATCTGGTACTAAATTTGGTCAAAAACACAGTGGCTTGGTAAATTCATACTTGGCATTTTCAACAGTAATCTCTGGCGCAGTCCTCTGACACCCAAGCTTCACATTATTGGAAAATAGGCAACAGATTTTGTGCTGCTTTAAAGGTCTTCTGATCAGTTTCCAAATTTATCCTTTAACTTCTATAAACTTTGATGTACAATTGCCAGACTTCCTAAACACAGTGCCAAATTATCGTCCTCAATTTTTTCTGAACATACCACAATGGAATCTACCACAATGGAGTCATTCAGCTTGATCAACTCGGCCTCCGTAATTCTATTAAGGCTTTTGCTCTGGATAGCATTCCTTTCATCCATCTTAATCCCAATTCAGTTTTTATTCTGCTGGAAAATTTGCTGCGTCTCCTTATTGTGAGAGATTTTCCAAATAATCTTCAAACTACATTTAAATCAATATAATAGTGTAGCGTTCTTAACTCGCAACATAAAACGTCAATTTATAAGCTCTGTATTAATCCATGATCAGTGGTAGGTATGCTTTTTAAAATGACTGCAGGCAGTACGGTGGCACAGTGGTTAGCACAGCTGCTTCGCAGCAGCAGAGACCCATGTTCAATCCCGACTTCGGGTGACTGTGGAGTTTGCTCATTCTTCTTGTGTCTGCATGGATTTGCTCTGGATGCTCCGGTTTCCTCCCCCAGTCTAAAAATGTGCAAGTTAGGTGGATTGGCAATGTTAAATTGCCCCTAGTGTGGTTACAAGGATCGGGTGGGGCATTGGGCCTAGGTAGGGTGCTCTTTCAGTGGGCTGGTGCAGATTTGATGGGCTGACTGGCCTCCTTCTGCACTGTAGGGATTGTATGATTCTATACATTATGCATTTCTTTGCCTTGGAACATCTAATTGCTGATTCAGACATCATATAAACCTTCACATACTGGGCTAGAATGCTTCAAATGTTCCCACAATATGCTACATTTAGGAATATGTATATATTTAATCTCCACTGCATCGCAAACAGCAACAATATAGAATCATAGAATCTCTACAGTGCAGAAGGAGACCATTCGGTGCATTGAATTTGCACTACCTTCCAAAAGAGGACTCTGCATAGGCCCACTCACCTGCCCTATGCCCGTAACCCTGTGCATTCATCATGGCCAATCCACCTACCCTGCACATTTTTGGACTGTGGGAGGCAACTGGAGCACCAGAGGAAACGTATGCAGACTCGGGGAGAATGTGCAAACTCTACAGTCAATCACCCAAGGCCGAAACAAAACCCGGGTCCCTAGCGCTGTGAGGCAGCAGTGCTAACCATTGCGCTTCCCTTAAAAAGGACAACATGAAAAAACGGAAACTAGGAAACAGTAAAGCAGGAAAAAAATAGAAAAAGACAAAATGGAAAACATAAAAAGGAAAATAGAACAGATTCAAAATCTAGCACAAAGCAAATCTCCAAGTTCTGGCCTCTCGAAGTCACATTTTGTTCACTGCCCCAACATGGCTAAATCCACCAAATACAGCAGGAGCATAACTTCTGGCACTGCTTGCTGAATATCTACTTTAGATTCTTCCTCTTATAGAAGCTCTATCAGGAACCAAAGGATCATCATAAGATGCTGCCGGACCCAGGCTGTGTATCAGATTAACATATCTGAAATATTACAAAACATATTCAATTCTTACCATCTATTGAATCGTTTTCATAAAGGAGAACTTTTGATCCTTCCAGGATAATGTACTTTCGCTCCCAACCTTGTTGCCCTCGTTTCCCATTTCTGACAAGACAAAAGACCATAATGAGGTGGCAGAAGTCAGCGCTACAGCCACACACTTGGGCAATATTTAGAGCCAGCAAACCAACAAATACTTCAAGGTACTAAATTCAAGAACGTTTACTGAAGCTCACCTGGAGCCATTTTGAAGGCAAGATCCAATCGCCAAGAAATTTTCCCAAACACATTCCAACAGAAAGGCATGATCAGATGATTGCATTAAGGATCCCTTAGAAATCTTTAGCAGGAGAATGTAACATTGAAATGATTTGTGGTGTAGGGAAGAAGACATTTGTTGAACCAGCTTTGCCATTCTAAGCTAACGACCAGTGATCCCAGTTCTCTCCCTAATACAGAACACGAGTCTCACTGTTCCTATCATAAATAATTACAACATGACTTGACCATTACTTGCTATCATGAAACATCAGAATTTAATAAAATTAAAAGCTTCGTTTTTGCTCGCCCTAGTACAGAATTGCTTTGAAATATCTACGCTTGTTGCAGATCTCTCAATATGGAGGACTGTGCAACTAGATTTTTCGGAGTACATAGTGAACAAAAAACCATCACTTCAGTTTCTTTACCTGCATCCCCCATTCTTTTATAAAGTTTCTTTCATGCTCTAATCTAATCAGTTCTATATTTTGTCTCACATTTTTAATGTAGGAAAACAATCTTTTCGAGACAAAAGAAGGAGCATGGTACCCTACTTCCTGGACATTTGATTACGAAATGCACTAAGTGAGATACTTAATCATATGGACTGGGATGATATCAGGTTAAATTCCACGTGGTAACCAACCTAAACTGGGGGCTGGTGGGAAAGAAGGAACGGTAAAAAGACCTCAGTGACCATAGTCTAGAAAAGGATGAAAGAAAAATCATTTTGCCGCACCCCCCCTTTCCTTGGAAGGAGTACGCATATAGATATCAGAAGCGGACAAAAGTTAGCTCACTGGGCTAAATCGCTGGCTTTTAAAGCAGACCAAGCAGGCCAGCAGCACGGTTCAGTTCCCGTACCAGCCTCCCCGGACAGGCGCCGGAATGTGGCGACTAGGGACTTTTCACAGTAACTTCATTGAAGCCTACTCGTGACAATAAGCGATTTTCATTTTTCATTTTCCCTAACAGATGCTAATTTATATTAGAATAGAATAGAATAGAATAGAACATTACAGCGCAGTACAAGCCCTTCGGCCCTCGATGTTGCGCCGACCCGTGAAACCATCTGAAGCCTATCTGACCTACACTATTCCATTTCCATCCATATGTCTATCCAGTGACCACTTAAATGCCCTTAAATTTGGCGAGTCTACTACTGTTGCAGGCAGGGTGTTCCACACCTCTAGAATTAGCAGATCTCCTTAATAGGAGAAAACACAAATATTTAAATCACTTTTGACATGCCGATTTATTACCATCCTCTTATACAGGGGCTGGTTTAGCTCACTGGGCTAAATCGCTGGCTTTTAAAGCAGACCAAGCAGGCCAGCAGCACGGTTCGATTCCCGTACCAGCCTCCCCGGACAGGCGCCGGAATGTGGCAACTAGGGGCTTTTCACAGTAACTTCATTGAAGCCTACTCGTGACAATAAGCAATTTTCATTTCATTTCATTGTTACAGAGAAAGACAGGCATGATGAGGTCTCGCTAGCCAAGGTACGGTAAGAAGGAAAATAGAGAAGAACTGAACTAGTTCAGTAAAAATTATATGGCTATGAACAATCATCCTGTCATAAACATTAAAACCCATCCTCGCCCCGATCTATCTCATTGTATGAAGCAAATGTTGAACCGTTTTAAACCCACAATAGCCTGAATCAGTGTGTCTCAACCTCCTCCTCAGATCATGAAAAATATTAAATACAAATAAATTAGAAATGTTTACTTAATATTGTATTGAATGATGTCTGCAAATTGCTGAACTCAGCACAATTTTTAAAAAATGTATGCTGAACATTCAGTTACAGAACAGCAGATTGAAAACCCAGATATAAAATTAGAGAGCTGCTCAGGAAGAACACGAATCTCATCATTCCGGTCATAAATAATTACAACATGACTTGACCATTACTTGCTATCATGAAACATCAGAATTTAATGAAATTAAAAGCTTCGTTTTTGCTCGCCCTCGTACAGAATTGCTTTGAAATATCTACACTTGTTGCAGACTGTGCAACTATGTTTTTCGGAGTACATAGTGAACAAAATACGATCACTTCAATTTCTTTACCTGCATCCCCATTCTTTAATGCTCTAATCTAATCAGTTCTATTTATCCATCTCTCCTGTCAAAATGCGTGTAATTGGGCTGCAATGCCCAAAGGCTGATGCACCAGCATGTTACAAATACATAGCTCTCTGCGTAGATGACGCATTTCTTTCTTTCAAGTTGTCACTTCTGTTCTGAACACCTACTCCAGCCAGTGCCCCGTGTTATTTTTTCACATGCAAGAAGAGACAATATAATTTCTGCAGTAGCAGTGGGTTGGGCCTCCTGTCATACCACCAGGCCCCTGTGATGAATAGCAGCTCAAGAACAAAATTGAAACGAGGAGAAAAAATAAGAGTGATCCAGACATGGAGAGCGAGTGCATATTAATTAAATACGTGGAGAGTCATATTATGAAGTAGAATTTTCATTATAGGCACTCAGGGCAGTCCACAATTATTTTGTATGAACCCTATCAATGCAATGCAGTGCCTTTGACAGCTCAAAAAAGCCGGGGTGTTACTAGATTATGTGTTTTAAATCCTCAAGTAGGGCTTGAACCAATGGCCTCTGATTTGAGTGACTCACACTGATACCCAGCATGCAGTCAGCACCGACTGGAAGTATTTGGGGAAAATGTTAATCATGGATTCATTCCATAAAGAATTAAAGTGGATCCACTTTGTTTAAGCAAGGGTGCCAGAGTAAGGAGGTTTGGTTGCCAAGGTGCCATCCTTGCAATCTTCCTTTACTTTCAAATACGGGTAGCACAGATTATGAAATCATAGAATCCCTACAGTGCAGAAGGAGATCATTCGGCCCACTGGGTCTACACCGACCCTCTGAAAGAGCAGCCTACCTAGGCCCATTCCCCTAGCGTATCCCTGTAACCTTTGGACACAAAGGGTCAACTTAGATTGGCCAATCCACCTAACTTGCACATCTTTAGACTGCGGGAGGAAACTGGAGCACCTGGAGGAAACCCACGTAGGCATGGGGACAAAGTGCAAATTCCACACAGTCCCCTAAGGCCGGAATTGAACCTGGGTTCCTGGCACTGTGAGGCAGCAGTGCTAACCACTGTGCCACCCGCTGATTGCCCAATGATTGCCTTAGATTGAAAGGGTTGTAGCCTTTGCTTTGGAAGTGTGCATTGATATGCATGACCTGGTGTTGGCGACCAATTGAATATTGGAGTGGGACACATGAACAGAAGCAGATTTATTCAACTCGTATGGCCCTTTCAGTTCACGTGAGATATGAGACTGTGCCCAACGGTTGGCCACATAGATGTCATAAGTGATCCACTTGCACTTTGCTGTAAGTGCGAAAGATAATGAAACAGTTTGTTCTGAACAATGTATCTGTCATCTGTTAGATACATCAGTGCATTGTAAATTTGGTTATATTACAGATAGGACCCAAGGGAATTGAGAAGATGCCAAGGGAAACAAATTTAAAAGTGGTGTGACCTAGTGGTGGGAGGTCTGCAGGTCTGTTTGCAGCAAATTTCTCTTAAATATTTCTGGTGGACTTGAAGCAGTTAATACATCACCAGGAAATTGTGCTTGGAGCTGTAGATAAAGTTGCTCGAGCAATAATATATATTTTTTCCCCCACAGAGGATGGTGAGTGCCTGGAACACGTTGCCAGGGGAGGTTGTGGAAGCAAATACATTAATGGAATTCAAAAGGCATCTTGACAAATGCCTGGATAGGATGTATAGAGAGGGATACGGCACAAGGAAATGCTGAGGGTTTTGGCCAAGGTAAGTATCATGACCGGTACAGGCTTGGAGGGCCTGTTCCTGTGCTGTATTCTTTGTTCTAACACATACGTACAGTCCACCTCTGGTGTAATTAGATCTTCCTGGTGTTCTTTGTTCTTCTTCCAACAACTTCAAGTAGAGGGGAGCAATATTCATAGTCTTGAACTGCAGCAACCATGACTGGAGCTGACAATCTTCAAATTTCCCAAAAAGGCAACGCTGCTGCCGCCTCAGGATTCCAGGAATCTTTCATAATAGAGCGGTGCATACCAAAGCCCCCATTTATATGGACGACATCAGTGTCCTGATGTCCTCTTGTACATGCTGTTTGCGTGTTGTAGGGTCCCCAAGATTCATACAAAAGGAAGAAAGCGACCGGTAAGAGTTAGAGAAAGAGAAAAGTAAAATAAAACAAAAACACAGATACAGAAACATGAATAAATGTCTAGAGCCATTGTGCAAGAGGGAGGAAAAGCACAGAGGAAACAAAAAGACAGAATGACAAAGAATTACTGATTTGAAACAAGCAGACAGAACGAGAGAGAAGCAGACACACTATTATTTTTGTCTGTGAGCAAAGTCACGGGGTATCAAATAGTTTATTCACATTTTCCAAGAGAAGAAATTCTCCCAAACCTTACATTCAGCTTCAATTTATTAAACTTTTGCCAGTTTCTTCGTAAAAATCCACTTTAGTACAGTTCACATTAGGGACACTGCCCCATTGAGGAATATTCACCTGGGAACTTTCATCCAGCTTTCCAGGTGCATACCAGCTGCTGGATCTTTTAGCTGCAAGCCTGGTGAATTCATTTTGTCACGGCAAAATGCTTTTGTGAAATGTGTAGCATATTCTACAGGGAGCCCACATGTTGCTGGTAGGCAAGAGGAGCACTTAGGATGGCACATCACTTGACACTCTAGGTAAAATACAACACACATTGATTAATTTCAGATTAATAGGTTCTACTACAAACCCAACACTACTCTCCGTTAGATTCACAAAGGAGGGTTGAGTTCAGTCCTAAAAGTTATCTTTATTAAGTTTTTCCAAACTGGCACAGATGAGAGCCATTTCTTAAACTTCTTAACCATGAGTCACTAGTAGCTGAGCGTGAATACTCCATTCCCAGATTACGGACAACATTTGCACTTGGTTGACCACCAACAGGTATGTTAGATTAGCCTGGAAGAGACTGAAGCAATTGCAGCGGCTCCAGGGAGGCCCCCCGAGTTCTAGAACATAGAACATAGAACAGTACAGCACAGAACAGGCCCTTCGGCCCTCGATGTTGTGCCGAGCAATGATCACCCCACTTAAACCCACGTAACCCGTATACCCGTAACCCAACAATCCCCCATTAACCTTACACTACGGGCAATTTAGCATGGCCAATCCACCTAACCCACACATCTTTGGACTGTGGGAGGAAACCGGAGCACCCGGAGGAAACCCACGCACACACGGGGAGGACGTGCAGACTCCACACAGACAGTGACCCAGCCGGGAATCGAACCTGGGACCCTGGAGCTGTGAAGCATTGATGCTAACCACCATGCTACCGTGAGGCCCCCTTCTCTTAGCTAGTTGAACAGAATTTTATTTATGAAGAATGATGTCCCTGTCTCTATACTCCATAAGCATTGCAATGTCCTGAGGAGGCAAGGGGAGAAAATCGGAAAACCAAAAACACATGTGGTTTGGAAACTGACTTACAAATAAATCTCAAGTTACAGATGCTGTTTATGGCCAGAGAAACTGAAAAAAAACAGAGCACATCGCTATAAAAAGGTTCACCTGACTGAATTAGAGAGTTGTTCTCTGCTTCTGTAAAATTTCTGAACATGCAAGTAGGTACCCGTTAGTTTCCATCTCGACTGCAAAGGTTTGAATTGTTTGTGCATTATCCATAGGTTTGATCCTCATATAGATCAAACTCCCATCAACACTATTTTTATAAGCAAAATATTTATAAAGCAAAATCAGGGCCCTGTGAAAGTCCCAACCTCTGTGGAAATTGCCCGGAAAGTTTGAACTTCCAATGGCCAACTCCCTGCTACTCAGGACCATTCAAGAATATCTGACTCAGCTAGTCAGAAACTCTGGCTAGTTTCGGGGGTCTTACCTCAATAGTTACCCAGGAAACGTTAGAGGGAAAAATTCTAGACTAATTTCTGGGTGACTACAGAACTGACCCACCAATAGCCCACAATGACCATACCTCTCGACTCCCCAGTACCTCCGACTAACCCCCACCACCCGACTATCCCCCAACCTGACCCATCTAGCCCCTGACCCAACAATCCCTCCTACGCTACCCACCTACCCACCCTACAATGCTACCGATTCACAAATATTCACACTAGACCTTTAAACTTGCTATATGGGAGCCAATGCTGTAAAAAGGGGGCATTGTCCTGTCTTTCCTACAATGCTACAGCGATGTGATGGAGTTCCCTGAAGGATACTGCATTCCACATTTCTGGAGAAGCTTGGCTTGGAATACCCGACAAGAAATGCGGAGCAACTTCTATACGTGGAAAAGTATTGTTTTACGAAAGATCTAAGACACTAAAACGTCCCAAGAAGCATCATCAAACAATGCCACACAGAGATATTTTGACAGGTAACCAAGACTTGGTCAAAGGAGTAGGTTTCAAAGAGTGTCGTATAGGAGGGTTAGATGGAGAGAGAGCCAGAGCAGCTTAGGTAGGGAATTCCTGAATCATGGGCTCAGACAGCTAAAGGGACATTTGCCAATGGTATAGTGACTAAAATAGAAGCTGCACAAGAAGCCAGAATAGGAGTGCTGAGATCTTGGCAGGTCTTAGGACTGGGAGAGATTACAAATATAGGGAAGGGAAAGGGAGAGATTTGAAAATCAAGAGGAGAGGTCTAAAATCGAGATCTAGCCAGACCTAGATTGATATAGCTCAGCAAACTGAGGATGGTGAGTAAATAGGACTTGGTAGAAGTTCAGAAGGCAGCAGAGTTTTGGCTGAGTTCAGGTTTGTGGAGGCTGGGAGGGTAGACTGAAGAGCATTGGAACAGTCAAGTCTGCAGTGCCAGTAGGGAAATATATTGGAAGAAAACGTCCCGGAGATGGGCTACAACAGCATCAAACTGATTTTCTCAACCAGATTCACGGAAGATTCAAGATGGCAAATTTATGAGTTGATTGCAAAATGAGTTGGGAAAACTGAGACCAGAATTTTCTGGCATGTTTTCCGGCAGCGGGGGCGGCTCAACATTGTCAGGATCTATCGATCTCACCGATGTCTCCGGCGTTTTGCTTGGCTTGCCCGCCCTGCCCCGGGGAAAGAGCCGTAGGCTGTCGCTTTTGGCTTTACTGGACGATCCCTTCTGCAGGAAAACATGCCGTAGGGGAGTCGCTTTTGGTATGACTGGGAGATCCCACCTGCAGGAAAGGCGGAACACCCAGCCTTGAATCGCACTGCACTAATTAAGCACTCCAGTATGTAAAAACAGATCATGTGAACTTTAGAATTTTGTTGAAAAACAGAATTTGGATAATTTCATGTAAATTGCACAAAGACAACTTAGTCTGCTAGCTTAAGAATTTTTGTTTTCACTCCTCACCTGCACATTTTGCTGCTTGACGACCAAAATGGACAGTATCAAGGCAAACAGCACACTTTGTGGCCCTCATATTCAAGCCGACTGTGAAACGGTGAGGAATATTGTGGTGCATGCGTTCCTTCAATTGCCGACCAAACTCTGGGAGAGAAAATGTAAATTAGAAATACGACCATGGTTATTTTGGGGACAGTTAATTTCTATAGCACTTGCCGATACTTGACGCACAGCTCCATGGACTACAACCTCACCTCAGAATACACCACCCTTTCAGCTACACACAAACATTCTGTTTCCATTACTTCCCACTTTGTGCTGATGCTGTGGAATTCAAAGCAACGTTCGAACCCTTTCTAATTTTGGCTGTTGCATTATTGTAGGTGTAATGAGATATTAAAAAACATGAAACAATGCTACTTTCACATGGTTAAATCTTCAGAGGTTGAGAATCACTGGCCTTCAAAATAATCCTCTGAAATTTACACTTTGCTTCTCATTACAGTTGGAGTGCCAGTTTTGCAAAGTTTAGGCTGCAGCAGCAGAAATACCTCACTTGTTGATACATCCCAATAATATCATATGCTGACGATGTATTTAACTCATGTTTCAAGTACTTTTTGATATTCCTGTATGCTTTCTCAATATTACATTTTAATTAGCATTAAAACTGCATAACTGTTTTCATCAAAACTACCGTACCCTCCGGGGTAGAAGACTCCTTCCTGTGGGTCGAGGGAGGAGCCAGCAGAGTGATGGGATTCGGTTGGTGCTCTGGGGACTGGACAATGGCAGACATAATGATCTGGTGCCTGGCTGTGGCCGGCGTAGACTGTGGCTGATGATCCACTGTCTTTAGATGAGCAGCTACAAGAAACAATATAAGAAAGAGTTAATGTGGTGAGAGTTTCAGACAGGCAATAGAGATTATTAACAATAATAATTGACAAAGATAGGTTCATTAGTAATAGAGTGATGTTAAATGCAGTGAAATAGATAGTTCATAATGAAGGCAGATCATTTATTCCTATTATCATCCATGCAACAACTGTTCTGTTGTGCACAAAATGAAGCTTGTAACCATGACGACCATAAAACCCAGATTAACCAATACTGTGAAACGCTGAGACATCTGGTAGTCATGAAAAGCACTACACGGATGCAAGTCTTGTTTTCTTTATTAAGCCAAAAACATAGGTGTCTCTGCAGAAAGTTCTGAACAATATTGCTTAAGTATTAGGATTAATCTATGCACTGCATGTATTTGATAGCCAGAGGACATTTTCCTCACCGTTCATCACTTGTTATGTGCAATTAAAATTCACTGTTAGAAATCTGCTCCCCCCCCTCCACACTCCCAAGAGGTGGACTTTTCCTCCCATTACATCAGTTCATTAATATTTTGTGCAAGCAGCTCTATTGGCTTTAGATGCCAGACTCTGAGGGCTCCTCATCAGATTTGGAGAGCAAAAGAACAATCAGCCATTCGCACAAGCTGAGATCACAATAAAAAATAAAGTTTAGCCAATGGAAAAATAATTCAGCTCAGAATCATAAAATGATATGCATCACAGAAGGCATGACCCGTGGCATTTTCGACAACTCTTTTGAAAGACTTATCTAATTAGTTCCACTTTACTGCTCTTTTCCCATAGCCCTGCAAATGTTTCCTTTTCAAGTTTTGACCAATTTTGCCGTTGAAAGTTATCAGCTTCCACCACCTTTTCAAACAGTGTGATGTGAATCACCAAAGATTAGTACGCAGGTACAGAAGTGATTAGGAAGGCAAATGGATTATTAGTGTTTATTGCAGGGGAATGGAATACAAAAGTTTGGACGTTTTACTGCAGCTGTACAAGGCCCTGGTGAGACCAAAATCGCAAATTTGTATACAATTTCGGTCTCCTTTTTTAAGGAAAGGCATCAATACATTAAAAGCAGTTCAGAGAAGGTTCACGTGACTGATTCTTTTGAGAATGAGGACATTATCCTATGAGGAAAGGCTGAAAGGGTTGGATCTGTCTCCATTGGAATTTATAAGAATGAGAGATGATCATATTGAAACATATAAGATCGTGAGGGGACTTCAGAAGGTGAATACTGAAAGGACGTTTCCCCTTATAGAACAGACTAGAACTAAGAGACACAGTTTCATAATAAGAGGTCTCCCAGTTAGCATGGCGTGCTAGTTGCGGTGAGTGAGAATCTGGAGTTAATGCAAGTTTAGGGGAAGGAGGTGTCTTGTTTCCCTTTCTACCTCCACAGGTCAGAGAAGGCAGCAGCAGACCAAGGCCGGACAGCTGAAAGTTAGGTTGAAGAAGAAGAAGCAGCAGCAGCAGAAGAAGCAGCAAAAGTAGCAGAGGAAATAGCAGGAGAAGTAGCAGAAGAAGAAGTAGCAGAAGAAGACGTAGAAATAGAAGAAGAAGTAGAAATAGAAGAAGTAGAAATAGAAGAAGAAGTAGAAGAAGAAGAAGTAGTAAAAGAAGAAGAAGAAGAAGTAGTAAAAGAAGAAGAAGTAGAACAACAACATAGTGTCAATAAAGTCACTGTGAAAAACCTCTAGTCGCCACATTCCGGCGCCTGTTCGGGGAGGCCGGTACGGGAATTGAACCCATGCTGCTGCCTTGTTCTGCATTACAAGCCAGCTGTTTAGGCCACTGTGCTAAATCAGCCCCAGCCACTGTGCTAAACCAACCCAATATCGAGTGAACAAGCCTGTGTGATATCATAGGTAAGTATTTGGTAGGTGGTTATTTCTATCTTCTACCTTATCGGACTAGCTTTGAGATTGAAGGTTAGGTAGAAAACGTTAGTGTGGAAACTAAAGATCAGTAGTAAAATTAAAAACAAATGGAAAATCTAATTAAATAAGATAGGAATGGAGGGACAGGCAATGTGTTCTAGCTACAGAATGTGGGAGATAATGGACTCCATTCTGGTTCACAGCGACCACATCTATAGCAAATGTCGGCTGCATGAGGAACTTTGGCTCAGAGTTAATGAGCTGGAGTCTGAGTTTCACATAAGGGTAGACATTTAGAGTAGACAGTCAGAGACTTTTTCCCGGGTGGAACAAACCATTACAAGGGGACATAAATTTAAGGTGAATGGTGGAAGATATAGGGGGGATGTCAGAGGTGGGTTCTTTACCCAGAGAGTAGTGGGGGCATGGAATGCACTGCCTGTGGAAGTAGTTGAGTCGTAAACATTAGGGACCTTCAAGCGGCTATTGGATAGGTACATGGATTATGGTAGAATGATGGAGTGTAGATTAATTTGTTCTTAATCTAGGACAAAAGGTCGGCACAACATCGTGGGCTGAAGGGCCTGTTCTGTGCTGTATTTTTCTATGTTCTATGTTCTTAAGGGAGGGTGAGTTACCTAGATGCTGTATTTCAGGAGGCAGTCATACCCCTTAGATTAACTACCTTGAATTTATTCAGTGGTCAGGGACAGGAGGGAGTGACTACAAGTGAGGCAGGTCGACGGATCCGAGAAATAGCACTGCAGGAGCCTCAGACCCTGCTCATGTCCAATAAGTCTGAGATTCTTGGAAGGAGGATGAGCAAACTGACCATAGCACCGTGGCACAGGGATCCATTCAAGTCAGGGTGAAAAAGAGAAACGTAGTCGTAGTCAGGGGTAGTATAGTTAGGGGAATAGACACTGTAGCAAGGAGTGAGAGTCCCGACGATCGTGTTGCCTGCCTAGTGCCAGGGTTCAGGACATCTGCTCTGGGTTGGAGAGGAACTTGCAGTGGGAGCGGGAGGATCCCTTTGTTGCGGTCTACGTAGGTACTGACGACATAGGGAGAATGAGAAAAGAGGTTTTGCACAGAGAGTTTGAGGAGCTAAGCACTAAATTAAACAACAGAACCGCCAAGGTTATAATCTCTGGATTATTACCTGAGCCACATGCAAATTGGCATAGAGTACGTAAAATTAGAGTGATGAATACGAGGCTGAAAGGCAGGTGTGGGATTTTGGTTTGTGGGGCATTGACATCAGTACTCGGGGAAAGTGCGGGCCGTACCGTTGGGACAAATCGCAAATTTGTATACAATTTCGGTCTAGTGGATAGCTCAATTGCTTCACAGCTCCAGGTTCCCAGGTTCGATTCCAGCTTGGGTCACCGTCTGCATGGAGTCTGCACATCCGGGTCCCCGTGTGTGCGTGGTTTCCTCTGGGTGCTCCGGTTTCCTCCCACAGTCCAAAGATGTGCAGGTTAGGTGGATTGGCCATGATAAATTGCCCTTAGTGTCCAAAATTGCCCTTAGGTGTTGGGTGGGGTTACTGGGTTATGGGGATAAGGTGGAGATGTTGACCTTGGGTAGGGTGCTCTTTCCATGAGCCGGTGTAGACTCGATGGGCCGAATGGCCTCCTTCTGCACTGCAAATTCTATGAAAGGACTTTAAACTAAACAGTGGGGTATGGAAAAAGTACTAGTAAACCCAATGGGGCTTAAGACCAATAAACCTCCTGGACCCAGTGGGTTGCATCCCAGGATAAAGGAAGCAGCTCGAGACAGTGGATGCACTGGTAGTAATCTTTCAAGAATCCTTAAATTCTGGAAAAGTACCAGAGGATTGGAAAATTGCTCATGTAATGCCTCTATTCATGGAGAAAGTCAGAGTAATTCTCCGTTTTGAAGGGGGCTAGCGGGGCCCCGGAGTGCTACTGCTGCTGATATGGGGCCCTGCACTTCTGGCCATGGGTCCGCGCAACATGGCGGACACACCTCAACAACATAGCAGCCCCCCCCCCCCCCCCCAGATCGCACGCGATCGGTGGCCCCCGATTATGAGCCTTGCCGTCCTGGAGCCCCCCCCTAGTGACAGATCCCCCCCCCGCCCCCTCCACCAGGGCAGCCGCGGACTGGGTCCGCAGCCGCCACTCCGAGCTCCCGCCAGGTGGAATCATGTGTGAACCACGCCAGTGGGAACTCAGCCAGTTGTCAGCGGAGAATCGACACGAGGGCCTCCTTCAATGGCTGCGTTGACCGTATGTGACTGGTGGCGATTCCGGCGAATTGCAGGAAGGTGGCAGACCCGATCGCAGGTCTGACGCCACATTCTCCGCTCCCGTGCCGAGCGCGATTTTGGCGGGGAGGCTCAGAGAATCCCGCCCAGGATTCTCAGGGGATTTGACAGGTTGGATGTGGAGAGGATGTTTCCTCTTTTTTTTTTTTTAAATAATTTTTATTGGAATTTTTTACAGAAAATATAAAACATAACGACAAACAATGAAATGCAACAAAATAACCCATAATAACTGTAACACCCCCCAGACCGTATCGACGCATGTATCACATCCCCCCACCTCCCCAACCCCAATGAACAACAAAAGAACTTAGAAATAAATTAAAATTAAATAAACAAACATAGTCATCGTCGTTCCCCCCCCCCCCCACCCACCACCACCTTTTCCCCTTTCCCTCCCCCCGGGTTGCTGCTGCTACTGTCCCCGTACCCTATCGTTGAGCCAGAAAGTCGAGGAAAGGTTGCCACTGCCTAAAGAACCCTTGTACCAACCCTCTCAGGGCGAATTTGACCTTCTCTAGCTTAATGAAACCCGCCATGTCATTGATCCAGGTCTCCACGCTTGGGGGCCTCGCATCCTTCCACTGTAGCAAGATCCTTCGCCGAGGATGTTTCCTCTTGTGGGCAAAACTAGGACCAGAGGGCTTTCTCTCAGAGTAAGGGGTCCTCTACTTAAGACAGATATGAGGAGGAATTTCTTCTCTCGGAGGATAGTAAATCGGAGGAATTCCTCACTGCAGAGAGCTGTAGAAGTTGGGTCGTTAAGTATGTTCAAGGCTGAGATGGACATTTTTAAATCAGTAAGGTAATCAATGGTCATGGGGATAAGACAGGAAAGTGGAGATGAGGATTGTTAGATTAACCACGATCTCATTGTGTGGCTGAGCAGACTTGATGGCCCAAGTGGCCTACCTGCATCTTATAGTCTTATTTAAGGGAGCTCAGGAGCATTTCTTGCTCTCATCGGGTTGCGAGACTGTGACGGAGGCAAGCTCATTGAATATTTTTAAGACTGCATTTGGCTAGTTTCTTGATTGGCATGGGACTCGAAAGGTATGGGGGATAGGAAGAACTACAATTCAATCAGTCATGCGGCGAGCAGGCTCAAGGAACAAAATGGCCTACTGTTGCTCCTAATTCATGTTTGTATTCCAGATCACAAAAGGCCTGTGTATCCACACTAAATTCCCCAAATCTACTCTATTTGAATCATGTACTTCAGTGCCAGAAATGATCATTTGTCTTTGTAGCATTCAGATACTCATATCCTGTGCACTTCAGAGTTCAGCTGTGGTTTGTATTCATGGGGGACTCAAACACCATCCTGAATCACTGTTCCTTCTCTGTTGAGTCAAAATCCTGGAACACCCTTCCGAACAGCACTGTGTGTGTACCCTACATCACATGGATTGCAGCCGTTCAAGAAGTCAGCTCACCGCCTCCTTCTCTGTGAAAGAATAATGTTCCAGTTGAGGACAAACCAAACCCAAACTCCAATTATAAAGCCCAGGATCCCACATGCCATTTTAACCACTTTCTGAACCTGCCCTGCCATCTTCAATAATTTGTGCATATATACCCAAAGTCTCTCTGTTCCTGCACCCCCTTTGAAATTGTACCCATGAGTTTAGAATGCCTCCCCTCATTCTTACCACCAAAATGTATAATTTCATTTCATTTGCCATGGGTCTGTCCATTCCACCAGCTGATCCAGATCATCTTGAAGTCCATCACTATCTCCCCACAGCTCGCTATGTTTTGTAACATCTGCAAACTTTGAAATTGTGCCATGTACACCCAAGTCTTTGCCACTTTTGCAGTTCTTTGTCAAACATCTTTTGGAAGTTTATATGCACCGCATCGACTGCGTTACCCTCAAGAATCTGGTCTTTCCTCATTAAAGAAAGTTAAAATCATGTTAGTCTGACATAATTTGCCATTAACAAATCCATTGGCTTCCCTTAATTAATCCTTACTTTTCCAAATAACTGTCAATTTTGTTCCGATTTTCATTTTCAAAAGCTTGAGATTAAAGTAACTGTAGTTGCTGTGCTTATCTTTACATCTGTTTTTGAACAACATTTACAGTTCTCCAGTCCTCTGGCACTACCCATTTATGTGAGGAGGATTGGGCGATTATGGCAAGAACCTGTCCAATTTCCCTCAACATCCTCAGATGCATTCCACGTGGTCCTCTCTTTATCAATTTTAGCCAATCCTGCATTTCAGCTACCTCCTCATTCACTATAACTTTAATAGCACCTTCTTCCTTGGTAGACGCAGATGCAAAATACTCATTCATTATCTCAACCACGCCCTCGGACTCCATGCAGGATTGCCTTTTGGTCACTAATTGGTCCCATGCCTCTCATTATCAGCCTTTCATTATTTATATGCCAATAAATGGATTCCCTTTTATGTTAGCTGCCAGTCACTTCTTACACTATTGTCTTTGTCTTCCTTATTTCTTTTTTCCCTGCTCACTGAACATTCGGTAATCAGCCTGGTTTTCACTTGCAGCTTGAAATTTGTTATCACTTAATCTCTCCAGCCTTCCACACTGTCACAGACCTTTCCTTTTGTTCTTCTTCCCCCATGTCCCCCCCATCCCCTTCATTTGATCAAAACTTATTACTGTTCCCAGTTCTGGTGAAGGACAGCTGACGTGAAATGTTCACTCAGTTTCCACAGATAATGTCAGACTTGGAGTATTTCCAGCATTTTCTGTTTTGCACAGAATCGTTAAATGGTTTCAGCACAGAAGGCCATTCAATATTTCATTTATGTGCTGGGTCCCTGTAGGGGAAAATCAGCTAGTCCCAGTTCACTGTCCTTTCCCCATCACCCTGAAAATGTTCTCTCTTCAGCTAATTATCCATTTCCCCTTTGGAGGCCGAAGATTTCAGATTTCCAGCCTAAAAAGTATTTTGTTGGGTATGAATTGGAGACCTGCCTATGCTGATGATATATGTGAAAAATGTGTATAAAATGTGTATAAAAGGGTTGTTGGTTGGAGGTGTACAACATTCAAAGCATGTATCTGTAAATAAAAGCTTCCAAGTTAATAAAGGCTTTATTCATGGTGAAGATCGGCATCAATGGATTCATGCATATTGGGTGTTTTGGGACTTGGTGAGGCCCCTGAAAATGGGTTGTTGGTTGGAGGTGTACAATATTCAATGAGTGTATCTGTAAATAAAAGCTTCCAAGTTAATAAAGACTTTATTCATGGTGAAGATCGGCATCAATAGATTAATGCATATTGGGTGTCTTGGAACCCGGACAGCTAGCACCAATGAAAAAGGTACAAGTGGTGACCATTGATGACCCATTCATCGATCTGATCTATATGGTTTACATTTTCAAACACAATTCCATTCATGGTTAAGAAGGGAAAGAATTAAGTTCTATCCTTGCCTGTTTATCCAAGTTCTAACATGTGGCACCAGATTTGAAAGATGAGGTAAAGTTGGATATGCCCCAGTTGTTCACAAGCCCCTCTATGGGTGCGTTGTTTAGCGAAGCAGCAAATAACAGCAAATCTGCTCCTGGAGAAACTGGAGTGTTAAACAATCAAGATAGCCAACCAGTCTGTGATTATGCTAAAACAATGTTTTTCAACCCCTCCCCCCCCAACCTGGGACCCACTTTTGCCAACTGGCCGATCTTTGCGACCCATGCCACGTTTACTTACCTTTAATGTGAAAGGGGAGTCTCCTTGGTCCTCTCAGTCTCACTCGAACCAGTTTCAAAGGAGGAAAGGGCAACACACAATCAGGTGCAGACTTCAGCCAGTTCCTTTATGCCATCTTGGTCTTATGAAAGCGAAAATCCAACCTCGCACATGTAGGTCGTCATGAAGGGCAATAGCAACAAAATGCTTGTTTTACTCAGCACTGGAGAGATACCATTCCAGAATGCCTCATGGGCTTTTCGACGTATTTTTAATGTGGTATCACAGGTCAGCTACAGCAGCATAGTTTTTAAATTTGGAATCAGCTGGAAGTTAATAACTGGCTCTGGGGCCTCAACCTCAAACAGAATTTTTCATCCACCACTTCTCTTTCAAAATCTAAAAACCTCTCCTCTCATTTGCCAGCACTTCCCTGCATATTACATACATGGGTTTTGCATCCTTATTTGCATTGGCACAATTCACAAAACCGTACCTCAAGAAATCATCTTTATACTGCTTTGTTCCAATGTTAAGTTTCGTCTTTGTAGGCTGGTAACCAGAGGCCTTGGAGCTCTGTCCTGCCCTAGACTTTCCTGAGCAACTCTCTTCAACAGATTCTCCTGGGAGACCCTGTCCAGTAGGTACACTACCTATTCAAGACTCTGGATGCCTCTTACTTGTAAAAAAAAAAGAATTCATCTTCACAGTCCTCTTGCCTTACTTGCCAGCAGCTAGAAAATGGAAACAGCTCTGCTCCATGATTTAGCGCAAAAGCACATACATGGAGGGCACTTGACGTCAAGTGTACATGCAGGGCATGTGACCTGCTCTCTGCTGCCGCTTCCAGTTGAAAGGCTGCACACGGTCTCAATTCTTTTCATTTAAAAGGCAGCTGCAGCCGCCATTCTCAAAAAGCCGGTAACGGTCATTGGGTCTGATCTGGACCACGGTGGAAATTGCTTGACCGATAATACCACGACCCTTCTGACACCCGCCCACTTTGGAAAAACTATGTGATAAAATAACTTGGGCTCAAGCTGCAAGTATGTAGATGTGCATTCCATGACAGTGCAGGAATGGGACAGAAGACATAAACACAATGTGCGGAAAGAAGCACATCTATCAGATTCTCAGAGATGCTAATCCTGAATTTTGAAAGGTCACTGTACAAGGGTGGTCAATTGCAACTTACAAGTCATATGTCCAGTACCAAAATACAAGTATTTTGAAATGAAATTAAATGAAAATCGCTTATTGTCACGAGTAGGCTTCAATGAAGTTACTGTGAAAAGCCCCTAGTCGCCACATTCCGGCGCCTGTCCGAGGAGGCTGGTACGGGAATCGAACCGTGCTGCTGGCCTGCTTGGTCTGCTTTAAAGGCCAGCTCAGAGGATCCACACAACACTGAATTCAGGAGGTAGTGCAGTGACAGTGAGATTAAATTCAGTAATATCAGGAACCAAGCATTAATAAAGAACAAAACCCGAGAAGGCTATAATTTCCCATAGGGTAATTGGAAATCCAAACTTCCTTAACAGAGTCAGCACTGGCAGCAATCCAGCAGGGCCTAAGTAGAGAATAAATAAGCCACGCATTTAGACAACAGCAAACTTGGTTCATCATTTTCAAGAGCACTATGGGCAATTTGCCCACCTGCACAAAAAAACTAGATAATATTATGTAGAGAGTGGCTGGCCTTAGCTGAACTTTTTAAAATACAAATAACAAAACTGAAGTGTAACATAACAATGTGGATTATGTAGTGGCAACTGGTATGGAAGTCATCCAGCAAACTGCCAACAGTCCCTTTGTCTTATTGGGGAGCACCTTGTTTCTTTACAAATAAAATGGAGCTTTTGCCTGGAAATGTAACAAAGGCTTGTTAACAAATGCCAAAATATCCTCGGTATGTGCACACGGTGGTTCTAAAAAGCCTAAATGGACAGGGAGCGAGAACTCAGTCAATATAAAGCAGACAACTTACAGAAATAACAAAAACGTCACACGCACACAGTTCCAATGATGCTTGAATTTGTGTTTGTGTGTGTGGGAGCCCTTTCAGCCATACGAAGAGAACAATTCTCAGCTTTCCAGTGTTTGTAACTCATTATACTGATGGAATACATCGACAGGGGGCTCTGTGAGGACACTGGCCTGAAGCAAAAGCAATTGCTTTATAATGGTGTGCATTCTGTCATGATTCTACAAACATGGAGCCAACAAATCTTGCTTGAATTTACAGCACAGAAAAAGGTTATTTATCCCAATTAGTCAATGTTGGTGTTTATACACCAAAATACATTCATGCTGTTTGTCATAAGAACATAAAAACATAAGAAATAGTTGGAGTGGGCCACATGGGCCATCGAGCCTGCTTCACCATCCACACAATTGTGGTTTATCTTGGGCCTCTTCCCACCAGCTGCCCATATCCCTCAATTCCGAGACACCAAAAAACTGTCTATCCCGGCCTTAAATGTATTCAATGATGGAAGTAACCCTCCGAGTAGAAAATTGCAAAGATTCACAATCCTTTGAGTGAAGAAATTTCTTCTCTTCTCAGATCCAATTGGACTTATCCTGAGACTGTGTCTCCGTGTTTTAGATGCAAATTATCTCTCAGCATCCACCCTAACAAGTCCCTTCTAAATCTTATCCGTTTCAATGAAATTAGCCCTCATTCTTTTAAACTCCAGAGAATATAAACCCAATTTACTCAGACTCTTGTCATAGGAAAACCCCCTCATTCTAGATACCAATTTGGTGAACCTTCGCTGCACCACCTATAATATAAGTTTATCCTTGAGACCAAGGGCTCGATTCTCCACTTTGCAATGCCAGAAGCAAGAAACGTGATCAGACGGAGAATTGCATAAAATTGAAAAAATCTGTTTTGTGCCCGGCGCCAATTCAGATGCCTTGTTCCAGTCCCTTGCTGGTGGCGACAGAAGTTTGTGGACAGTGCTGGCAGATCCATGTAAAACCGTTATTTACGTGGATTTTAATATCAATGACAGCTTGGATACTTCATGCTCCATCCCTCCACCATGTTCCGCACTCTTAGATGGAAGTCTCGTCCACGCCAATCAGTGCAAGCAGGGTCTGGGTCCATGTTTGCAGAGGGTGAGCAGCAGGCTAAAAAAACTCAAAATTTCTCCAAAATAGCAGGGAATAAGTGATGCTAAGTCCATGGACCTGGGATGTCCCCCTTGGGATCGGGGTGGTCTGGCTCAGACTGCCATTGCTGCAGAATGCGATTTAAATGCAAGCATTGTTGGGGAGGATTTAAACTAATGTGGCAGGGGGGTGGGAACCAATGCAGGAAGTCGGAAGGTAGTAAAACAGGGACAGAAACAAAAGGCAGTAAGGGGGAAAGTGTAAGGCAGAGAAGCCATACTCAAAAATCAAAAAGGGCGACAGCACAAGGGACAATGACTGAGGGGAGCTCAGTGAAAAGGCCCAGTAATACTAAAAGGAATAAAACGGGAAGTAAAAACATAAATGGTAAGCAACGCGCCAGATTGTTACATGAAGATATGGGTTCAACGACGAGGAAAATTAGGAGAAAAGTGAAGAGGAAATATAACTTAGGAGAGTTTATTGATCGAGGTGTTAAGATTCAAAACAGAGGTATAAAAGCCAACATAAGTGTACTTTACCTGAATGTTCGTAGTATTCGGAATAAGGTAAATGAGTTGATGGCGCAAATCACCGTGAATGACTATGATTTAGTGGCCATTACTGAAACATGGTTAAAGGATGGGCATGACTGGGAGTTAAATATCCACGGGTATCAAACTATTTGGAAGGACAGAGTGGATGGTAAGGGAGGTGGTGTAGCTTTGTTATTTAAGGATGACATCCGGGCAATAGTTAGGGATGATATCAGTGCTATGGAGGATAAGGTTGAATCCATTTGGGTGGAAATCAGGAATAGTAAGGCGAAAAAATCACTGATAGGAGTAGTCTATAGGCCACCAATTAGTAACATTATGGTGGGGCAGGCAAATAAATAACTGATGCATGTAGAAATGGTACAGCAGTTATCATGGGGGGGCTTTAATCTACATGTCGATTGGTTTAACCAGGTCATTCAAGGCAGCCTTGAGGAGGAGTTTATAGAATGTATCCGCGATAGTTTCCGAGAACAGTATGTAATGGAACCTACGAGGGAACAAGCGGTCCTAGATCTGGTCCTGTGTAATGAGACAGGATTGATTAATGATCTCATAGTTAGGGATCCTCTCGGAAGGAGCAATCACAATATGGTGGAATTTAAAATACAGATGGAGGGTGAGAAGGTAAAATCAAACACTAGTGTATTGTGCTTAAACAGGTTACAATGGGATGAGGGAAGAGCTAGCTAAGGTAGACTGGGAGCAAAGACTTTATGCTGAAACAGTTGAGGAACAGTGGAGAACCTTCCAAGCGATTTTTCACAGGGCTCAGCAAAAGATATATACCAACAAAAAGGAAAGACGGTAGAAAGAGGGAAATCAACCGTGGATATCTAAGGAAATAAGGGAGAGTATCAAATTGAAGGAAAAAGCATACAAAGTGGCAAAGATTAGTGGGAGATTAGAGGACTGGGAAATCTTTAGGGGGCAACAGAAAGCTACTAAAAAAGCTATAAAGAAGAGTAAGATAGATTATGAGAGTAAACTTGCTCAGAATATAAAAACAGATAGTAAAAGTTTCTACAAATATATAAAACAAAAAAGAGTGGCTAAGGTAAATATTGGTCCTTTAGAGAAGATGAGAAGGGAGATTTAATAATGGGAGATGAGGAAATGGCTGAGGAACTGAACAGGTTTTTTGGGTCGGTCTTCACAGTGGAAGACACAAATAACATGCCAGCGACTGATAGAAATGAGGCTATGACAGGTGAGGACCTTGAGATGATTGTTATCACTAAGGAGGTAGTGATAGGCAAGATAATGGGGCTAAAGGTAGACAAGTCTCCTGGCCCTGATGGAATACATCCCAGAGTGCTAAAAGAGATGGCAAGGGAAATTGCAAATGCACTAGTGATAATTTACCAAAATTCACTAGACTCTGGGGTTGTCCCGGCTGATTGGAAATTAGCAAACGTCACACCACTGTTTAAAAAAGGAGGTAGGCAGAAAGCGTGTAATTATAGGCCAGTGAGCTTAACTTCGGTAGTAGGGAAGATGCTGGAATCTATCATCAAAGAAGAAATAGCAAGGCATCTGGATGGAAATTGTCCCATTGGACAGACGCAGCATGGGTTCATAAAGGGAAGGTCGTGCCCAACTAATTTAGTGGAATTTTTTGAGGACGTTACCAGATCGGTAGATAATGGGGAGCCAATGGATGTGGTATATCTGGATTTCCAGAAAGCCTTTGACAAGGTGCCACACAAAAGGTTGCTGCATAAGATGAAGATGCATGGCATTAAGGGTAAAGTAGTAGCATGGATAGAGGATTGGTTAATTAATAAAAAGCAAAGAGTGGGGATTAATGGAGGTTTCTCTGGTTGGCAATCAGTAGCTAGTGGTGTCCCTCAGGGTTCAGTGTTGGGCCCACAATTGTTCACAATTTACATAGATCATTTGGAGTTGGGGACCAAGTGCAATAGAACATAGAACATTACAGCGTAGTACAGGCCCTTCGGCCCTCGATGTTGCGCCGACCTGTGAAACCACTCTGAAGCCCATCTACGCTATTCCCTTAACATCCATATGTTTATCCAATGACCATTTAAATGCCCTTAATGTTGGCGAGTCCACTACTGTTGTAGGCAGGGCATTCCACACCCGTACTACTCTGAGTAAAGAACCTACCTCTGACATTTGTCCTATATCTATCTCCCCTCAATTTAAAGCTATGTCCCCTCGTGCTAGACATCTCCATCCGAGGAAAAGGGCTCTCACTGTCCACCCCATCTAATCCTCTGATCATCCTGTATGCCTCAATTAAGTCACCTCTTAACCTTCTTCTCTCTGACGAAAACAGCCTCAAGTCCCTCAGCCTTCCCTCATAAGATCTTCCCTCCATACCAGGCAACATCCTGGTAAATCTCCTCTGCACCCTTTCCAATGCTTCCACATCCTTCCTATAATGCGGTGACCAGAATTGCACGCAATACTCCAAATGCGGCCGCACCAGAGCTTTGTACAGCTGCAACATGACCTCATGGCTCCGAAACTTAATCCCTCTCCCAAAAGCTAACACACCGTACGCCTTCTTAACAACCCTCTCAACCTGGGTGGCAACTTTCAGGGATCTATGGACATGGACACAGAGATCTCTCTGCTCCTCCACACTACCAAGAATCTTACCATTAGCCCAGTACTCTGTCTTCTCTTATTCCTTCCAAAATGAATCACCTCACACTTTTCTGCATTAAACTCCATTTGCCACCTCTCAGCCCAGCTCTGCAGCTTATCTATGTCCCTCTGTAACTTGTAACATCCTTCTGCACTGTCCACAACTCCACCGACTTTAGTGTCATCTGCAAATTTACTCACCCATCCTTCTACGCCCTCCTCTAGGTCATTTATAAAAATGACAAACAGCAGTGGCCCCAAAACAGATCCTTGTGGTACCCCACTAGTAACTGGACTCCAGGCTGAACATTTTCCAATGTATCCAAGTTTGCAGACGACACTAAGATGAGTGGTAAAGCAAAAAGTGCAGAGGATACCGGAAGTCTGCAGAGGGATTTGGATAGGTTAAGTGAATGGGCTAGGGACTGGCAGATGGAATACAATGTTGACAAATGTGAGGTTATCCATTTTGGTAGGAATAACAGCAAAAGGGATTATTATTTAAATGATAAAATATTAAAACATGCTGCTGTGCAGAGACCTGGGTGTGCTCGTGCATGAATCACAAAAAGTTGGTTTACAGGTGCAACAGGTGATTAAGAAGTCAAATGGAATTTTATCATTCATTGCTAGAGGGATGGAGTTTAAGACTAGGGAGGTTATGCTGCAATTCTATAAGGGGTTAGTGAGGCCACACCTGGAGTATTGTGTTCAGTTTTGGTCTCCTTACCTGAGAAAGGACATAGTGGTGCTGGAGGGTGTGCAGAGGAGATTCACTAGATTAATCCCAGAGCTGAAGGGGTTGGATTACGAGGAGAGGTTAAGTAGACTGGGATTGTACTCGTTGGAATTTAGAAGGATGAGGGGGGATCTTATAGAAACATATAAAATTATGAAGGGAATAGATAGGATAGATGCGGGCAGGTTGTTTCCACTGGCGGGTGAAAGCAGAACTGCGGGTGAAAGCAGAACTAGGGGACATAGCCTCAAAATAAGGGGAAGTAGATTTAGGACCGAGTTTAGGAGGAACTTCTTCACCCAAAGGGTCGTGAATCTATGGAATTCCTTGCCCAGTGAAGCAGTTGAGGCTCCTTCATTAAATGTTTTTAAGATAAGGATAGATAGTTTATTGAAGAATATAGAGATTAAGGGTTGTGTTCGGGCCGGAAAGTGGAGCTGAGTCCACAAAAGATCAGCCGTGATCTCATTGAATGGTGGAGCAGGCTCGAGGGGCCATATGGCCTATTCCTGCTCCTAGTTCTTAAACTCGGGGGAGCAACCCGCGGGTGGGTCACGGGCGGATGTCGGGAGGGTCGCGGAGCCGTCCGTCGTGGTGCTCCCGATCGCGCACATCCGCGCGCAAAAGCCAGCTTTTAATAACGCCGGCTGCAAGCGGCCTTCAAAATGGCCACGAACATGTAAAAGAAATGCGGCCGCAGTGCATGCGTGCCAGATCTTCGGTGCGCATGCGCAAAACTATGCGCATGAGCACCAGTGATCGGGCACGCATGCGCAGTGGGCCACTTTTTAATTGTTTTAAACAGTCGCAGCTATTTTTGTACAAGTTCGGGGGGTTTTACTCATTTTATTTTATTCATTTTATTTTTTTTGCAAGTTCGGGGTGGGGGGTCTATTTGATAACATTTTACAGGGAAAAAAAATGTAGAACTTTGGACAGATGGAGACTCCATACTTTCCGACACTGGAAGGCTTCGCCTTCATCCAACAGGTTCCATTGGAAGAGCGTGTACGAGGGCCAAAGAGACCCAAAACCCTTTTCCTCCATTTTTGTCAGCAGCAAACAATGCAAGAGAAAATGGTGGCGGGCATGGGTCGCGTAGGTCGCCCGGCGTGGGCCGCGCAGGTCGGCCAGCGTGGGCCGCGAAGTTTGGGCGGTTGGTAAAAATGGGTCCCCAGAAAAAAAGTTTGAAGAACACGGATTTAAATGCACCCCTCTGGTGCTACTATCCTGTCTGCTCATTCTGCTGAGTGCTACCTGTGTCCTTCGAATGTTCCGAGCTCTGGTCATCTGGCCGCCCCTCTGGACACCCTAATACACCAGCTGTTTCATCAAGAGGTTGGGCGTGACCAAGCTCAAGCAGGGGCCCACCATGTGTTGGCACTCCTCAGAAGTACTGTACCACAGCAGAACTCACCCCAACCAGAGGACACCTGCACCACAGCCTTTGGAAGCCTCTTGATTCTTTGCCCTTCTCAGGGCAGAGGTCTCACCAGGGACGCCCAACCCTCCAGATCACCAGCTGTCTCCTCCTGGTGAGGCTGACAGCGCTGACTGCCTCTGCCACCACCTCCCAGGTGCTGCTCAGGATGTTTGAGTCTGCAGCCCACCCTGGGGAAGAGGGTGTCTGTCTTCACTGGCATGGAGCTGTGGCCTACCTCGGACTCCCAAATTTAAGGGGCAGATCTTTAGTGAGCCATCAATGTGTGTGTGGTAAGTGGAGGGCTTAAAAACAGCTTCAGCTGTCGGGCTCTTTGGGCGCTAATGTGGGTTACAAAGCCCGCTGGGCTGGGGATTGCTCACAATTCGCACCAGCAGAGTGCTGCGTATTTGCATATATTGATTCACTTAGGGAATAGTGCCCTCAACAGAAGTCCGAATCACACGTTATTCAGTCCCGGTGGGGAACACAGTCTCCCAAGCGGAGAATTCTGGCCCAAAACTGCAAACAGTACTCCAGATCCGGTCCAACTAAAACCATGTACAATTGCAGCAAGGCTTCTTTAAAGCAATAGGATTGGAGTACAAGAATAAAGGTCAATATGCCTTTGCCTTGCATGCTAACCTTTGGCGTTTCTTGTACATGCACACCCCAGTCTAAAATATTCTGTTTTTTTTATTTTTATGACCAAAGTGAATAACTTTACATTTGCCTAAATTCTACTCTAATTTGCCATTTTGTTGCTCACTTACCTAACCTATCTATATCTCTTTGCAGCCTCTCCATGTCCTATCCAGAGCTTGTCTTTCCATGTAGTTTGGTATCAGCAGCAAAGTTAGATACATTACTCTTCAGCTAGGTCATTAATATAGAATATATATGGCTGAGGCCCCAGCACCAATCCTTGCAGCACTCGCTATTCACTGCCTGCCAACTTGTAAAAGCATCATTTATGCCCATTCTCTGCTTTCAATCTATTTATCAATACTCTATCTATGCTAATAGATTACCCCCAACTCTATGAGCCCTTATTTGGCCTATTAACCTTTTGTGAGGCACCTTATTGAATGCATTTTGTAAAACTACATCTACTGGTTCCTCTTATCTACCTCACTGGTCACATCCTCAAAAAACTCTAATAAATTGGTCAAACAGGATTACCCTTCATAAACTTTTTCTAATCATTCTATGCTTTTCTATGTGAATTGTTAAGACTTCCTGAATAATAAATGCCAACAAGTATTGTTCGCTATCTGGCTTCTAGACCATTGTTTCTCTCGCCTTTCTTCAAAGTGTAACATTTGCCAACTTGCAATCTAGTGATACTATTCCTGAATCTAAGAAATTTTAGAAAATCATCGCTAGAATATCCACTAACCTCTGAAGCTTTCTCTTTTAGAACCCCATGGTGTAGGCCATGAGGTAACAGGGATTTGTTGGATTTTATTTTATTTTTGCATTAATGGGAAGTGCTGGGCACACCAGGGGCATGTTGGGGCTGGTTCAGCATAGGGCTAAATAGCTGGCTTTGAAAGCAGACCAAGGCTGGCCAGCAGCGTGGTTTCAATTCCCGTACCAACCTTCCCGAACAGGCACCGGAATGTGGCAACGAGGGGCTTTTCACAGTAACTTCATTGAAGCCTACTGGTGACAATAAGCGATTTTCATTTTCATTTTTTTCATTTCATGGTGGCACAGTGGCTGCTTTCAGAGGGTTGGGGCAGACTTGGTGGGCCAAATGGCCTCCTTCTGCACTGTAGGTATTCGATGAAAGAAATTTCTCCTCAATTTGGTCCTAAGTGGCTTCCCCTTATTTAGAATTATACCCCTAGCTCTAGACTCCCCACCCCCCTCCCCAGCCAAGGGAAACATCTTGCCTGCATCAGCCTTGTCTATAACTTTAAGTATTTTGTAGTTTTCAATGAGATCACCTCACATTATTCAAAACACTGGAAATTAAAGGCCCAATTCCTAATCTCTCTTCATAAAACAGTCCCACCGTCCCCAGAACATGCCAGGTGAAACCTTCGTTGCACTCCCTGCAGCACGGTAGCACAGTGGTTAGCACTGTTGCTTCACAGCTCCAGGGTCCCAGGTTCGATTCCCGGCTTGGGTCACTGTCTGTGTCTCTCCTGACTCTGGATGCCTGTGTCTGCATAGGTTTCCTCCGGCTGCTCCGGTTTCCTCCCACAGGTCCCGAAAGATGTGCTATTAGGTAAATTGGATATTCTGAATTCTCCCTCCGTGCACCCGAACAGGCGACGGAATGTGGCGACTAGGGGCTTTTCAATAACTTCATTGCAGTGTTAATGTAAGCCTACTTGTGACAATAAAGATTATTAATTATGACAGTAATATTCTTCCTGAGGTGAGGGGACCATAACGGCACACAGTACTCCAGTTGCGACACAGCCAAGCTTCCATACAATTGAAGCAACACTTCGCTACTCCTGTATCAAGCCTCTTTAGTCTTTCCTGAACATTGCAACCAGAGTTATGATATTATAATTTTAAATCTTTGTGGAACCTTCTCTAGTGCCTCTATGTGCTTTTTGCAATATTGAGGCTAGAACTGTGAACAGTATGCACTTTTATCAAGGTCCTAAACAAGTTTAACAATATTTTTGCTTCTCAATTCTATTCCTCTAAAAACTGAATCCCAGTGTTTTGTTTGTCTTTTTTTGTACATTGCATCAGAAATAACCTGACTAGCTAGAGTGGACAAGCTCAGAATGGAGGCTTTTAAAATGATAAATGAACAATCTAGCAGGTTTAAAATTATAAAAGATACATGGAAATGTCCATTGCCATAGTACTGATAACAAAGAGTGTATCTTAATAAAAAATGAACTTTAGCTTTTGGCACGCTTTTGTATCATTAGCTTTATTGAAAACAATTCACTGATAACATTTGGGGATTATTTTAAAGGCTTCCTGGCTTTGAGCATTCATGTTAAACAGATAAAAACAAAGCTTTGAATGTAGCTTTAGGTTGGAAGGACTGGTTACTATTTTTCACAGTTTATAGAACTTGGTTGCAGAGTAAGAAATGACAATTAAACATAGACAGTAAAGCACTAACATTTTGCAATGCTCACATCTGCGATTCGGCCCTGTAATAATTAAGTTACCAACAGATGCGTTTGACACTCACAAGTGTCCAGACATTTCCAAGAATAGTAATAGAGAACAAACTTGTTGGGAGTGTTAAGCCTCTCTTCACTTTTGCTCACTTGTTCTTAAACTCAAAGTGCCTGTTGAGTGACCTCTTACTGCAGCCAAATCAGACTGTGTTAACGCACATCACCAAACCATTAACTGAAACACTCGTCCTTGCCCTCTTGAATGTTCTTACCTTCCTCCCGCACACACTTCAGCTCTACGCGGATTTTCTGCAGTGCATCTTCCAGTTCCATGTTTCGACATCTCTCCTTATCCAATGCTATCTTCAGGTCATTGTACTGCATGGGAATCTGGATAGGAAGAGAAGGGTCCTCACGCCGGCGCCCAAACAAACTCTGTATACAAGGAATCATAATCAAACTACCTGTTCAGCAAGAAATCACCATGTGAATGTGCCTAGGGGTGAGGAACAGTGCAATGCTGACAATATAGAAATCTGGAAGCAGCAGTAAGGAAGGCATAGTCCTCAGCTGAATTACTAATACTGACATCACTAGCAGCATTAATGTTAATTTTAACATTTTATTCCACAAAATGCTTGTCCTTTTAAGTTGAATCAAAAGAAATACATACAGAATACGAGCACCATCCTTCCCCGAATAGGAGAAATGAGTACGTCTCATTCTCTTTTTTTAAATATAAATTTAGAGTACCCAATTATTTTTTTCCAATGAAGGGGCAATTTAGCGTGGCCAATCCACCTACCCTACACATCTTTGGGTTGTGGGGGTGAAACCCACGCAGACATGGGGAGAATGTGCAAACTCCACACGGACAGTGACCCAGAGCCAGGATTGAACTTGGGACCTCGGCGCCGTGAGGCAGCAGTGCTAACCCACTGTGCCACCGTGCTGCCCGTCTCATTCTCATCAACAACTGATAAACAGTGCATCTTAATCACCGAGTGGGTTTATTAGTGGAGTGAACGCTCTCCCACAACATGTCCTAAGATAAGAAAGAATACCCAATTATTTTTCTTACAAGAAGAGCACAATTACATCAATTGATAGAAAGAAAGGGAGAAGGTTAATTAAGTTTTGTGCTTAATGAGGCTTATGGCTAATGATAGAGACAGGCTAAAAGAGCTACAGACTGGCTAAACATATTGGGATTAATGTGCAAGTTTCTAAAATCTCCTATTTCCAAGGTATAAGAATACACTATAAAACAAAGCTCCAGCTTCAAATTTTGATATCAGTGGTATACAATTGTGTGGATGCAGGCAATCTGCTCCACAGCGTCATGCAGATAGGTCTGGGATGTGAACTTCTTTCAGGAGTAAACCACTCAATTGCTTGACCAAATGTGATGTGCCGACCAGTTTCCAATATATAAAGAGGATTAAATTTGGTGTATGAAATTGAGAGTCATATTTGTTATGTCACAGACCTTTTGCCGGTCAGAGCTAGCAAAATACTACAAGCACCCTTTAAAAAATTGAATTTTCATAACTCTATTAATTTGTTGATGTTTTAGAATTATCCATCCATTTGATTGCACCACTTTGAGGATCTTGTCAGTTGGCTGTACGACTGCATCGGGATGCAGAGCAAGGCCATCAGGGAGGGTTCAATTCCCATACCGGCTGAGGTTATTCATGAAGGCCCCGCCTTCTCAACCTTGCCCCTCGCCTGAGATGTCGTGATCCTCAGGTTAGAATCATCACCAGCCAGCTCTGCCCCTCGAAGGGGAAAGAAGCCTATGGTCATCTGGGACTATGGCAACTTTACTTTATTGTGAGAAAGATATTAGTCTCTCAGGAAAATGCTGTGTGCCCGCATCCCAATCACAGGGCAGTTCAATGAGATCACACATTGCACTCACTTTCCATGTTCAAAAACATCCCGTTCTGTTAACCTGCGCCTGCAATAAATCCAAATTTGGCCTAGTTAGTTTCAGTGCCCTTAGATTTCAGCAGGTATCAGCTCAAGCAAGAGCAAAGTTGGTGTCCAGGTCAGTAAGCATTCAAGGGTAGTACATGATCAAGGTTAGGACAACAAAGTCCAGTAGCCTGCTCAAGAAATTTCAAACAGTCATAATTGTACGGGTATTAGGTGAATGGAATTACAATCATCTTCAGTTTGTATTCACATTTAACTACCTTCTTCTTTTTAATTGGTGGGTCCATCTTTGATTGTAGGAAATCAATCAGTTTGGACTGTTGAGTGATCGTACCCTCCAGCTTCACTCTGTCATGGGAGAATACCATCTGTTGCAAGAGCAAGAGAGAAACAAAACTTTGGACATTGATTCAGGGATTCTGTTTCAATCGCTCCGACAAGTACGGCCCCCCAATCACTGGCCAATTCAGTGAGAAAAATTAGTTGTTTCTGTTTTTCCCCATGTTAGAAACTGGGCCATTCCATTCACTTTCAAACAGATTACATTCAGATCTTCTGATTGAATGTCGTAACTGCTTTCACATGTACACACACACACATTCTTTCAATTGCAAAATCGCACTTAACATAATAATAATCTTTATTATTGTCACAAGTATGCTGACATTAACACTGCAATGAAGTTACTGTGAAAATCCCATAGCTGCCACATTCTGCCGTCCGTTCAGGTATGCTGAGGGAGAATTCAGAATGTCCAATTCACCTAACAAGCACATCTTTCGCAATTGAAAGATGTAGGAAACCGTAGCATCCGAGGAAACCATTTTAAAAAAATAAATGAAGAGTACTCAATTCATATTTTCCAATTAAGGGGCAATTTTAGTGTGGCCAATCCACCTACCCTGCACATGTGGTGCAACTGTTACTTGCCATTCTTCAATCCAAGCCTGAATATTGCCCTGTCTTGCTGCATATGGACACAGACCTCTTCACTATCTGAGTTGCGAATGGTGCTGAACATTGTGCAGTCTTCAGTGAACATCTGCCCTTCTGACTTTGTGATGGAGGGAAGGTCATTGACGAGGCAGCTAAAGATAGTTGGGAATAGAACACTACCCGAGGAACTCCTGCAGTGATGTCTTGGGACTGAGATGATTGAACATCAACAATCACAACCGTTTCCTTTGTGCTAGGTATGACTCCAACCAGTGGATAGTTTTCTCCCAGATTCACATTGACTCCAGTTTTACTAGGGCTCCTTGATGCCACACTAGATCAAATGTTGCCTTGATGTCAGGGGCAGTCACTCATACATAATGGGCAGCAGGGGTTGCCTGCACTCAAACTGTAGCGCAGCTAGCTCCTGGTCAGTGAAAGTGGAGAGTGTCTCCAGTCCCCTCTGACAAGTGGAGTCCCTTCTCCCAGTATTGCCTCCTCAGGGCAGCACGGTAGCATGGTGGTTAGCATAAATGCTTCACAGCTCCAGGGTCCCAGGTTCGATTCCCGGCTGGGTCACTGTCTGTGCGGAGTCTGCACGTCCTCCCCGTGTGTGCGTGGGTTTCCTCCGGGTGCTCCGGTTTCCTCCCACAGTCCAAAGATGTGCGGGTTAGGTGGATTGGCCATGATAAATTGCCCGTAGTGTCCTAAAAAGTAAGGTTAAGGGGGGGGTTGTTGGGTTACGGGTATAGGGTGGATACGTGGGTTTGAGTAGGGTGATCATGGCTCGGCACAACATCAAGGGCCGAAGGGCCTGTTCTGTGCTGTACTGTTCTATGTTCTATGTTCTATGTTCTATGTCAGCCCTCACAATCTTTTTTGTCAGACATGCCCACAGGCGCGCACCCCACCTGCCTCAGCGTCAATGGGGCCTGGCTGAAATGCTCCAGCGCTATCTCGGACTGACCTAAATGTCCGGGAAGATCGTTGAAGCCATCTCCCTGCCCTACCTGCAGCACCAGCAGTGACTACCATTCCTGCTTAACACTGTCAGCATACAGTGCTGCTGGGCTCCATATGGCCAGATGGTCTGAGGTGGGACGTTCTCCTGGAGATGGATGGAAGGCACATATTATTCTAATTAAAGGGCCTTTGCTCAAAAATGTAAAGCAGGGCAAGCTGGTGAGGTGGAGGCAGACTCATCTCCAAAGTTTACACCGGGGTGTGGGGATTCTTCCCTCAACATAAAATCCACCCCATAGTCTCTGAATCGGGCAGGAAATCAGGGGCAGGAGGACACTAGTCGATTTTGTGAAACCTGAAATACCTGTTTTGGCCAAAAGCAGCGGTGAGTAAAGCATAATTAAATACAGCTTTTAGTTTATTTTTTCACTAAAATTAGCAGAGGCAAACGTGAAATCTCATGCAAAGGACAATAGACCATTTTCAGTTATTTCCATTTCAACTGACGCACGCTATCAAGTACAAGGTTCAGACAGTCATATTTATCTTAATGACTGGACATTGGGTGTTAACCTTCCCAGGGATTCTAAAAGTAGTCGAAAGAACACATTTCTGTGCTTTCTCTACTTACTGGTCAAAGCTGCTCGTTCCTTTCAGAAATGGTTGTATAGGTTCTACATTTGTTTTTATTGTTTTTACATGCTGTCTGTCACCACATAGCAGCATCAAAGTGATCATATTTTTTATTGCATTTAACTCTCACCTGCATATTTGCAATCTGGTACTCCAAATCACTCTGCTCTGTCTTTAACAGGTCAGCCTGATCCAAGGCTTCCTGCAATCCTTGAGTGAGACGGAAGATGTGTGTTTTGTGCATATCTAGCTGCTGCTGCAGTTTTGTTTGCTGAATAAAGTGAACAACCACAAGGTTCAGAACATGGCATGAATGCATAGAATTGGACAGAAAGAGTATCATTCACTAACCGCAAGATCGCATTCACAGTGTTAACAAACACTGCAACTGGCAAAGCTACACAAAAGTGTTCAGTTTCTGCTCAGTAACGGATCCAGCAAGCCAAAAGCCAGGCAAACTTTTCCCATATTCCATGAACCATGATTAACAGAAGCGAAAACCTTGGTTTCACCTTGAAGTTTTAATACTGAGTCTTATTTCATGACTCCATCAATACTATTTCCATTGAACTATCAGACTCAATATAAACAGGACTAATACTAATACATATTTGATTCCCAACATCTAAATCAATCAAGAATTTTGCATAAGAAAATTGCTTTTATGGTGAAAGGAATAACCTCTGATATTTTCCCTACCTCCTCGATCAGTCTATGCTTTAGCTCTCGCTCTGTCTCTAGTTTCTGCTGAAGACCACGTGCATTCATTTCCAGCATGGTGTGCTTCTTCTCCAGGTCACTCAACTTTGAATGAAAATGAACCAAAAACAATTCTGATGGTTAATATATTGTGTTTTCAAGCAGTGATGAATTGTATTAGTATTATAATGCATCCAGTAAAGTCAGCAATTTTGTAATTCGAGCAAAACTATTACTTTAAAATAAGTACCAAATAAAGATCTAGCATTTATTTGCCACGCAGGCATTCTTTTTGGGTCAACAGCAATAGCGAGCTTGCATTGATCGTGCCCCTTCCATGAAACAAGTAGTCAGCATTATAATGTAGAGACCCATGGTTTGAGCAAAGGATGATGTTGGTACCTCTGCTTGACAGTGGTACTGACTGCTCATATGTTAGCTTAACAGAGCAGATGTCTTTATGTCACATGGGGCTCTGCCAAATTAAGGCAGCAACAACCTGGAATCGTTGCCTAACTGCCAAAGTGAAAGGTTTGTTATTGCAGTACGGCCATACATTGCCTGAAATTTGACCTCCACAGTTATGAATGCAAGGCTTTATAAGATGACTATTTTTTGGACTGTATTTCATTCAAGGAGAAATGAAAGTCATGTGATCTGCTTCAAATTGTGCCCAACAAGCCTGGGTGGCTTTGTAACCATGGTGGCAGGGGACCCAGCTTGAAACTTACTGGGAGCAAGGTGCAAACATCACACCTGTAATCAAAGACAAGAGCAGCTGGGTTAAGCAGAAGCAGATCCACGAGTTCTTGGACAGAAAGGAGAGAGAAATAGAGAGAGAGAGAGAGAGAGAGAGAGAGAGAGATGTCTCCCAGACAAAGGCTGCAGTTGGTACAGTCAGCAGAGAGAAGGCTGCTGGTTGCCTGTGAGATACCAGGCAGAACGCAGGAGAGAGGATGGTTTCTGGCCAAATCTAAAGATTCTGCATGATTTGCCCTGATTAGGTCCAGAGGAGAAATTGGCAAATTGGACCTTACTGCTGGTAGTTTGTTCAGGAATTCTCCAAAAACTGAGGCAACCTGGAATCGTTGCCTAACTGCCAAAGTGAAAGGTTTGTTATTGCAGTACGGCCATACATTGCCTGAAATTTGACCTCCACAGTTATGAATGCAAGGCTTTATAAGATGACTATTTTTTGGACTGTATTTCATTCAAGGAGAAATGAAAGTCATGTGATCTGCTTCAAATTGTGCCCAACAAGCCTGGGTGGCTTTGTAACCATGGTGGCAGGGGACCCAGCTTGAAACTTACTGGGAGCAAGGTGCAAACATCACACCTGTAATCAAAGACAAGAGCAGCTGGGTTAAGCAGAAGCAGATCCACGAGTTCTTGGACAGAAAGGAGAGAGAAATAGAGAGAGAGAGAGAGAGAGAGATGTCTCCCAGACAAAGGCTGCAGTTGGTACAGTCAGCAGAGAGAAGGCTGCTGGTTGCCTGTGAGATACCAGGCAGAACGCAGGAGAGAGGATGGTTTCTGGCCAAATCTAAAGATTCTGCATGATTTGCCCTGATTAGGTCCAGAGGAGAAATTGGCAAATTGGACCTTACTGCTGGTAGTTTGTTCAGGAATTCTCCAAAAACTGAGGCAAACTCCTTTTGATGCTCAAGAGACCTTACAGCTCATGGAAACAGGGCAATGTGGGCCTACTGCAAGCTGGGAGTGACTGGGGAATGTTTCTCATTAAGGCTGTCATCAAGCAGAGAGTGCGCCGTAATACGTGCGAATGAAGTGTGGAGTGATCAGTTATGTTAAAACATCAGAAAGAGGACTTCCGGTGGCGACTATGAAGGAGTAAGTCGCACATTTGGTGGCTCCCACTCGGGTCGGACTTTTGGACCTTATCCCCTGATTTTCTACCGGACTTGAACTGTAAAACTGAAGACAGAGGCAATTGTGTACTGAATTCCCACATCGGTGCATGGAGAGGAGGACTACAAGTGCTCGTAAAGGCAGAAACAGAAAGACAAAGAAGGGTTGGGCTGAAGCTGCAGCGGGAGACAGCATGGCGGAGGACCAGACCTGTGGTTTGACAACTCAGCGGTCAATGGAGCAACTGATGCAAGTTATTCAGGAAGGCTTTGCTAAGCAGAAACGGGACTGCTTGGACCTGATAAAAGAGTCGATTGAGCGGCTGGAGATTAGATTGGACGCCCAAGATCGGGCGATCCAGAAGGTGGAGAAAGCACTGACTGAGCAGGAGTAACATCAAACTGCGGTGGAGTTGGAGGTGGGGATGCTGAGAGACCAGCAGAAGAAGCTCCTGGAGAAGGTGGAGGACCTGGAGAATAGGTCCCACCGGCAGAACTTGAGAATCGTTGGGCTCCCAGAGGGGTCGGAAGGAGCGGACGCTGGGGCATACATCGCAGATATGTTTGAGAAGCTGCTGGGGGATGGGACATTCTCTCAACCCTTGGAGGTGGACAGTGCTCCCAGAGCACTCGGGAGGAAGCTGCGAACGGGAGACCCCCTCCCCACCTCCCCCTGAGGGCAATGGTGGTGAGATTCCACAGGTACTTGGATAAGGAGCGCATTCTACAATGGGCCAAGCAGACACGGAGCTGCAAATGGGACAACAGTATCCTGCGGGTCTACTAAGACCGGAGTGTGGAGGTGGCCAGGAGAAGAGCAGGCTTCAACCAAATCAGGTCGATCCTTTTTAAGAAAAAGGTGAAGTTCGGACTGTTGTATCCGGCCCGTCTCTGGGTCACGTACGAGGAACAGCACTTTTATTTTGAGTCGCCTGAGGACGCGCTGGACTTTGTAAAAAGGAAAGGACTGGTGGTGGACTGAGAACTTTTGAACTTTGCTGCAACGTTCATGTTTTTTTTCTTTTAGTTCCTCTGCGCTTAAGAAAAGTTTCTCGTTTTTTGTTTTGTGGAAGCTGTAGGTAATGCCTTCTGTATTGATTTGGGACCAGTGGCAGAGCCGAGTGAGTTAAGGTTTGTATTTGCACTGTCGGGGGATGGAGGTGTGCTTGTTTCGATTTTTGGTGTTTTTCTGTCAGGCAATTGTGTGGGGATTGTTTGATGTTGGAGTATGTTTGTATGAACGGGGGGGGGGGGGGGGGGGGGGGGGGGGGGGGGACAATCGGTGGGAGACTATCCGGTGCCAGGGATGGGGGCCACCAAGCTAGCTGGGCGGGCTAGCTCACGGAAGTGCAGTGGGGGGTGAGCATATGTTCGGTTTATCAAAAGGGTTGGGTTACAGAGTGTTATTACTGTTTGGGGGGGGGGGGGGGATGTTCTGCTGACGAGGGCGAGACTTGGGCTAAGGGACAGAGAGGAGGTTGGGAGCGGAGGCTGCCTAGGGGAGGGCCAGTGGAGGCGCGGAGCATGGGCTGGAGGCGGGCCCAAAAAATGGGATGGCTGATCGGCGAAGGGGGATGGGCAATGAGCCCTCCAACTAGGCTGATCACCTGGAATGTTCGAGGGTTAAATGGGCCAGTCAAGAGGGCACATGTGTTCGCGCATCTTAGGGGACTGAAGGCAGACGTGGTAATGTTGCAGTAGACGCACCTTAGAGTAACTGACCAGATTAGATTGAGGAAATGCTGGGTCAGTCAGGTCTTTCACTCGGGACTGGATTCAAAGACTAGAGGGGTCGCGATCCTGATCCATAAGCGGGTGGTCTTTGAGGCGCCTAGAATAGTTTCGGATATGGGAGGTCGGTACGTTATGGTCAGTGGGAAACTGGAGGGGGTGTTGGTGGTATTAGTAGATGTGTATGCGCCAAATTGGGATGATGTGGAGTTTATAAAGAGGATGCTGTGGAAGATACCGGACCTGGACTCGCACAGGTTGGGAATGGGAGGGGACTTCAACACAGTTATTGACCCTGGCTTGGACCGGTCAAGCTCGAAAACGGGCAGGGTGCCAGCAAAGGAACTAAAAGGGTTCATGGAGCAGATGGGGGGTGGGGGAGTCCATGGAGATTTGGGCGGCCGAGGGTGAAGGAGTTCTCCTTCTACTCACATGTGCATAAAGTGTACTCCCGGATCGATTTCTTCATTTTGAGCAGGGCCTTACTGGCAGGGGTGGCGGACACGGGGTGCTCGGCGATCACAATCTCAGACCATGCTCCGCACTGGGTTGACCTGCAGGTCAGTAAAGACAGTAACCAGCGCCCACACTGGAGGTTAGATGTGGGACTTTTGGCTGACGAAGGGGTGTGCGAGCGGCTGAGGAAATGTATTCAGAACTACCTGCAGGTCAATGACACGGAGGAAATTTCAGGAGCAAAGGTCTGGGAAGCACTGAAGGCAGTGGTCAGAGGGGAGCTGATCTTCATACGGGCCCATAGGGAGAAGGTGGACAGTGCAGAGCTGGACCGACTGGTTAAGGAGATACTACAGATCAATAGGAGGTATGCGGAGACCCCAGAGGCAGGGCTTTTAAGGGAACGGCGGAGGCTACAGGCGGAGTTCCGCTTGTTAACCACAGGCAGGGTGATGGAGCAGCTGAGAAAGGTGAGGGGAGCGATCTGAGTATGGAGAGAATGCCAGCAGAATGCTTGCACAGCAGCTTAGAAAGAGGGAAAAGCCAGGGAGATAGGGGAAGTAAATGACGAAGATGGCAACCTGGTTGGAGATTCAGCAGGGGTGAATAAAGCATTTAGGAATTTCTACAGTAGGCTGTATGGGTCGGAACCCCCCACGGGGCCGGGGGGGGGGGGGGGGGGGGGGGGGGGGCCTGAATTTCCCAAAGGTGGACGGGGAGCTGGTAGAAGGGCTGGGGGCCTCGATCGGGTTGGAAAAGATAGTGGAGGGTCTGAAGGCCATGCAGGCGGGTAAAGCCCCGGGGTCAGACGGGTACCCAGTGGAGTTTCATAAAAATTCTCTGGGATATTGGAACCGGTGTTGATGAGGATGTTCAGTGACGTAAGGGAAAGAGGGGTGCTGCCCCCGACGATGTCACAGGCCACGATTTTGCTGATTCTGAAACGGGACAAGAACCCGGAGCTGTGTTGGTCCTATAGGCCGATATCCCTGTTGAATGTGGACGCCAAACTGCTGGCCAAAATTTTGTCCTCCAGGATTGAGGATTGTGTTCCGGATGTTATTGGGATTATCTGTGGAAGGTACTGGGACGGTTTGGATTTGGACAGGGCTTTATTGACTGGGTCAGGTTGCTGTATCAGGCTCCTGTGGCAAGTGTACGGACGAATAGGACAACATCGGACTATTTTAGACTGCACCGGCGGACGAGACAGGGATGCCCCCTCTCCCACTGCTGTTCACACTAGCTATAGAGACATTGGCAATTCGGGGAGGGGGGGGGGGGGGGGAAGAGAGCACAAAGTCTCGCTTCATCAGACGACCTGTTTCTGTATGTATCCGACCCAATTGAGGGTTGGAAGAAATCATGAGGATTCTCGGGGAATTGGCCGGTTTTTCAGGGTATAAAAGCTAAATATGGGGAAAAGTGAGATATTTGCGGTCCAAGCGAGGGGACAGTAGAGGCGATTGGGGGAGCTGCCGCTTAGATTAGTAGGGGAAGCTTTAGGTACCTAGGTATTCAAGTGGCGCGGGAATGGGACCGGCTGCATAAATTAAATCTGGCCCGACTAGTGGACCAAATGAAGGACGATTTTCGGAGATGGGATGCGCTCCCGTCGTCATTCGCTGGGAGGGTGCAGACAGCGAAGGTGAAGGTCCTCCCGAGATTCTTGTTCGTGTTTCAATGTCTCCCCATCTTTATTCCGCGGTCTTTATTTTAAACGGGTCAACAAAGTGATCACTGTCTTTGTTCGGGCGGGCAAGACCCCGCGAGTAAGGAAGGTAATGCTTGAGCTGGGTCGGGGAGAGGACAGGTTGCGCTGCCAAATTTTAGTGACTATTACTGGGCGGCGAATATAGCCATGATCAGGAAGTGGGTGGTGCGGGAGGGGTCGGCATGGGAGCGTATGGAGGTGGCTTCATGCAAGGCCACCAGTTTGGGGGCGTTGGTAACTGCACCTCTGCCGTTCCCGCCGGCTCGGTACTCCACCAGCCCCATGGTGGTGGCGGCCCTGAGAGTCTGGGGGCAATGGAGGAGACATGTGGGAGCATCGGTCTGGTCCCCAATCTGTAATAATCACCATTTGCCCAGGGAAGTATTGATGGGGGGTTCCAGATATGGCGGAGAGCAGGGATTGAGAGGATGGGGGACATGTTTATCGAGGGGAGTTCTCCGAGTATGAGGGAGCTGGAGGAGAATTTGGGTTGGCGAGGGAAACAAATTCAGGTATCTACAGATGCGGGACTTCCTACGTAAACAGGTGTCAATCTTCCCACTCCTACCGCTAAGGGGGATTCAGGACAGGGTAGTTTCCAGACGGTGGGTAGGAGAAGGGAGCATCTCTGACATTTACAAGGAACTTGTGGGGTCGGAGGAGACGCAGACCGAGGAGCTGAAGCGCAAGTGTGGGAAGGAGCTGAGAGGAGAAATAGAGGATGGTCTATGGGCGGACGCGTTGAGTAGAGTCAAAGCGTCCGCAACATGTGCCAGGCTCCGCCTGATACAATTTAAGGTCGTTCACCAGGCTCACATGACATTGGCCCGGATGAGCAGATTCTTTGGGGTGGAAGACAGATGTGCAAAATGTGCAGGAAGACCAGCGAACCATGTCCACATGTTCTGGGCATGTCCGAAGCTTAGGGAATTTTGGCAGGGATTTGCAGATGTCATATCCACGGTGTTAAAAACAAGGGTGGCGATTTTCAGGGTTTCGGAAGACCCGGAAATCCAGGAGAAGAAAGAGGCAGACGTTCTGGCCTTTGCTTCCCTGGTAGCCTGGAGCCGGATAATATTAGCTTGGAGGGACTCAAAGCCATCAAAGTCAGAGACCTGGCTATTGGACATGGCTAGCTTTCCCTGTTTGGAGAAAATAAAGTTTGCCTCGAGAGGTCACTGTTAGGGTTCACCCAGAGGTGGCAACCGTTCGTCGACTTCTTCGTGGAAAATTAATCGTCAGCAGAAGGAGGGGGGGGGGGGTTTAGTTTAGCTTAGAGTAGGGGGTTAATAAAGGTGGGACCTGTAAGGGTGGGAAACGACTTTTGCACTATGTTTATAGTTTCATGTACATTGTTTATTGTGTTGTTGTTATAATACCAAAAAATATCACAATAAAATGTTTATTAAAAAATACATCAGAAAGAGTTATCTTTTTCGTAGTTCAGAGTACTATTTGCCTACTAAGTAATGTTTATTCAATGTTGCTTTTAGTTTGTTCGATACAGGAGAAGTCTCAAAACCTGAAATCATTGTCTTGAAATACAGTCTAAGGAGATAACTTTACCACAAAGAAGAAAGGAGCACAGAATTGGTTACTTTCCTTTGGCAAGACATTTCCAGATTGGTTCTCATGCTACCCAAAATTGCATCTGTCATTAAAATATTCCGAACCACTGTAGGGAAGAGTTCCTCTGGTTAGGAAAGCCATCTGAGGGGACAATTCAAATAGCTGCCAACAAATATGAAGTTCGGAATTCTGGTGCCAACAGAGAGGCTTTCCACCTGCGCGAAAATGCTGGGCAGTGGCCCAAATTGACACGTCTGCTCCAGAACCCGCCATTTTTACAGCTCATTGGAATTTTCAAAGAACTGTCCAAACCTGTCAAAGTTGTCAAGGAATTTAACACTGGGTTTAGATTTTTTTTAAAGTGTGGCGTTTGAAAAAATTCTGTATGTTGAAATAAGCCCAAGGGGTTCGTTATAAGATTGTGCTACATGATTGATGTTACAACCTAATATTCAGAGAGGGATGCCTATTAAGTGAGCAGTTTGATTGACAGCTGCACGTGGTCATAGATTATAAATCTTTGTTTTTCATAGGATTAGTTGAAGGATTCTAAGAAATAAGGACTTTTATGAAATGCTGCTTTTGTTTTTAGAATTATACAGAA
This sequence comes from Scyliorhinus canicula, assembly GCF_902713615.1. Classification (NCBI taxonomy): domain Eukaryota; kingdom Metazoa; phylum Chordata; class Chondrichthyes; order Carcharhiniformes; family Scyliorhinidae; genus Scyliorhinus; species Scyliorhinus canicula. The sequence continues at coordinate 66,248,414 of NC_052146.1, forward strand.
CTCTCATGCCACTCGCTGGCATAGCAGTTAATTCTCTCGCGCCCCATCTCTGAAAAAAAAATGATGCTAAGGAGTCAGGGACCAGGACTAGGTAGAGATAAAGGCTACAGATATTGTCCTCCCCTATAACATTCCTGAATCTAGAGTGTACTAATGTGACTTCAAGTCAGTATGGTAGGGACTTCCGGTGACGGGAGTATGCCACACACTGGAGGGCTTCCGCTCAGGAATAGAAATTTCGGGATTTTAACGCCTGGTCCCAGGGGCAACGGAGGCTGAAAAAGCTGTAAGAAGGCACAGGGAAGAGAAATGTCCAAGCTTCGGAAAAAAACGGCCGTGAAAAGGGGGGTTAATGAAAGTCCGCCAGTGAGCGGAAAAGTCAGCGCAGGAACTGTAAGGAAAGCAGAGGCTGGAGCACCAGGGGAGGCCGCATCGCTCACTGCAGAAGAAATGACCAAAGTGATGGTTGTGGAACTTGAAAAAAACAGTTCACAAAACACATGGAGGCGATGAGGAAGGAGCTGGGGGCGGTATTGAAAGTGCTGGTGGAGGAGGTGATTGCCCCGGTGAGGGCGGCGGTATCAAGCGCAGCAGCAGAGGTGCGGGAGCAAGGTGAGGCACTGAAGGAAGTGGAAGAGGTATTATCGCAGCACAGTGATCAACTCACCTCGATGGGGAAGGAGTTGCAGAAGGTGACAGAGACCAACAAGGGTCTGCGAGCCAAAATGGATGACCTGGAAAACAAATCCAGGTGGCAGAATCTGAGGATCATAGGTCTGCCCGAAGGGGTGGAAGGCCTGAGGCCGACGGAGTATTTTGCCAGGATGTTGGCGGAGCTATTGGGGGAGGGGGATGATCCCTTTCCGATATGAACTGGATCGGGCTCATCGGTCACGGAGGCCTATACCAAGTAGAAAAATGAGTGAGCCGCCAAGAGTAGTAACTGTGTGTTTCCGTAGGTACACAGTGAAGGAGAAGGTCCTGTGCTGAGCAAAGCAGAAGCAGGTGGTGCAATGGGCTGGAGCTGGTATAATCATATACCAGGACTTTAGTATACCAGGAGCTGGCAAGGAGGAGGGCTGCCTTAAGCTGTGTGAAAAGGCACTGTACAACAGCAAGGTGCAGTGCAGCATAGTATATCCAGCTAAATTGAGGGTGACCTACAAATCAAGGGACTTGTATTTTGGGATGGCGGAAGCAGCGGAGGAGTTTGCAAAGGCAGAAGGACTGTGGAAGAATTGAGAAATGGGACTGAGAGCAGTTCATGTACCGATGTAGCCTCATGTAACTTTATTTTTTCACTGCGTGGTGGCGTATGTACTAAATGAGTCAACGCTGTTCTGAACGCTGGAGGTGACCATCCAAACATCCTGTAGCCATTTCCAGAAGATTCTGAACAAGTGATTGACATTGCGTAAGCTACCAGTCCCTGGAAAGAAAATACATTTATGAATGCTCAGAGACAGATGACAGACCTGGTCAGGCAGCCACCTTCTTCAGATGGCAGATGCACCAGGAAAGGACGGCGAAGATGGGAGAAACACTTCCACAAGGAAGCAGAATGCTGCGATCACAGTTTACTGAGAGCAACACGCCAACCGTCCACTTCTCCTCTGCGGTCAGTGAACGACTCAACTATCATGGCTTGTACATTTTTCTTGTCTGTTTAGTTAACATATTATTGTCTATATATATAGTTAATATATCTAAATTGTTAATTCTTAATAAAGTGCCTTAAAATTACTTTTGAATATTTGACTGCCCACCGTAGATATCTGGGGCTACCGAAGCCAAAATATTCCAAATCTCAATGTATTTAATGTTTTTTTTTAAATCAATCAAACTAACTTTTTTTAAAAAGAAGTGACAATAGGCACATTATTTTGTATCAGCATGGCTCCTGAGGTTTGCCCATAGTGGATACTCGGTGAGTTGGCACAGAGGGGCAAGGGAAAAGGGTGGCGAGTGGGAGAGCATGGGTTGTATGAGGAGTCATGAGGAGTGGGTGGAGGGACATGAGGTAGCATAGGAGGTATGAGGGGCCATGGGGTAGGTAAAGGGTGATCGGGAGGCATGAGGTGGCATAAGTTGACGCGGATAGGAAATAGGGAGTGTGCCTGTGTGCGCACGGGGTGGGGGGGGGGGGGGGGGGGGGGGGGGATGATTTTTGATTTGATTTATTGTCCCACGTACTGAAGTATCGTGAAAAGTATTTTTCTGCGGCCAAGGACCGTACATAGTACATACATAGTAGACACAAGAATAATCAACAGAGAACATTGACAAATGGCACATCGACAAAACAGTGATTGGTTACAGTGCGGAACAAGGGGTCAAACAAAGCAAGTAAGAAAGGCCATAGAAATTGGGGGCTTTGTTTTGTAGAATTTATTTTTTAAATGATCGAAATAAAATGTTGGTGCATGGTGCAGCATCGTGTAATAGTGGTTAGCACTGCTGCCTCACAGCACCAGGGACCCGGGTTTGATTCTGACCTCGGGTGATTGTCTGTGTGGAACATAGAACATACAGTGCAGAGGGAGGCCATTCGGCCCATCGGGGCTGCACCGACCCATTTAAGCCCTCACTTCCACCCTATCACCGTAACCCAATAATCCTCCTAACCTTTTTGGTCACTAAGGGAACTTTAGCAAGGCCAATCCACCTAACCTGCGCATCTTTGGACTGTGGGAGGAAACCGGAGCACCCGGAAGAAACCCACGCAGACACAGGGAGAACGTGCAGACTCCACACAGACAGTGGCCCAGTGGGAAATTGAATCGGGGACCCTGGCACTGTGAAGCCACAGTGCTATCCACTTGTGCTACCGTGCTGCCCACAGGCAGAGTTTGCACATTCTTCCTGTGCTTGCGTGGCTTTCCTCAAGGTTCTCCGGTTTCCTCCCACATCCAAAGATGTGCAGGTTAGGCGGATTGGCCATGCTAAAGTGTCCAAAGGTTAGGTGGGGTTACGGATGGGGCGGGGGATTGGCCTAGGTAGAATGCTCTTCGGAGGGTTGGTGCAAACTTGATGGGCCAAATGGTCTCCTTCGTCACTATAGAGATTCTATGATTATACAGCACAGAAACAGGCAATGTCAATCTATGCAAGAGTTAATGATCACGTCCGCTGTCTCTTCCTGTTTTATAGATATGTTTTTATGCTGTTCATTCTCAAAAACAGACCCAATAATGGTGTCAATTCTGCAGTAATGCCATTCAATATCATAAGCCATTTAATAGTTTATTACTCAAATCACTAATCTGTTCGAATTTCTAACAATAATAAGACTTTCAATAAAGACCATGCTGGATTGTTCAATCTACTTACAAGCTGCATTCCTGTATTTTGTTACGTTACCATTGTTAAGAAGTACACAAACTATCTTTTGTTCCCAATGTTAGATGTTGCATTGGCAGATCATCTGACTAGTGAAAATGCGGAACTTCTTTCAGTGGTCCGAAATAATGTACATTAAAACCAGCAACATTAATGATTTTACTAATAGAAGCACAGTGTGCAACTTTAATCATCACAACACATTTAAATCTTGTGTACTCCACAAGGTGGAGCATGTTCATCGACTTCTTTAAGGGGCATTGACATTTCAGGTAGGGGGGGGGGGGGGGGGGGAAAGAGTTCTTTGTGTTCTGTTAGGTTGGGGGGGCTAAGTGTAAAAAGAGGGTGTGGACGGGTGGTACGGGGGAATAGTGTTAACTGTGTACGGTTTACTGTTGTCTTGTTGTTTGCTTGTTTCTGTTCTGTAAATGCACTGTATTTGAAAATACTTCCAATACATTTTTTTTTAAAAAGATCTAGTGAAAAAAAAACTGGGGCGAATGTGCAAGTAGAATATAGAACTAAATTAGAGGTCTCCCAAACTAATGGAACATCATATTTGAGTACACAATTCATTTTTAATATACTTTAATATACTTTCTTCAGGCTGTTTTCCAATTTCAGGAAGTGCTAGAATTTCTGGCAGAGCCATTTATACAAAAACAGAATGCAACATACTAATATACTGAGTCAGTAACCAGGTGATGCTTCAATTCTGGAACATGACAGATCAATTTTTCTGTTTCCTTTGACAAAGTGATACTTTACATCATACCATGGAACAGCACCTCTACTGCACAGCCAGATAACCATGAACGCATCTTTGGTAAAAGGTTACTGGGCGAGATCACCATTGGGCGACTCGTTCTCTCGGTCCTCAGTACAATCACTCTGGTCTTGCGGTAGCGCAAGGAACAACGTTTGGGAGCAATTCACCCCCCTTGCTATAAAAATGTGTTTACAGCAGGAGCTCCCAGGATTCCGTTCCAAATCCTACTATTGGGCCGCATTTTGAGGGGTGGCTGAGACAGAGGTCCGGCAGCTGCCACGCAAGTTGCACCCTCCCCCACTACCCGGGAATTTCCAGGTCACCCACCAATGATAGCTTCCAAGCAGGAGTGGACAGATGGGGAGAGTTCCTGATATTTGGGTCAGGGGGGTCTTTTAAAAAATTAATTTTAAGGGATGTGGACACTGTGGTTAGGCCAGCATTTATTCCCATCCTAGTTGCCTTTCGAAGGAAGTGGTGAGTTGCCTTCTGAACCATAGAGACCCCGAGGTATAGGTACACTCAGTGCTGTTAGGGAGGGAGTTCCAGGATGTTGCGGACAGTGCAGGAACATCAATATCTTTCCAAGTCAGGGTGATGAGTGACTTGGAGGGGAACCTCCAGGTGGTGAACCTGGTGAGTTACGGTTAGTGCATCTTGTAGATGGTGCACACGGCTGCCACAGTTTGGCAGTGGTGGAGGAATCAAGCGGCTGCTTTGTCCTGGATGATAGAACATAGAACACTACAGCGCAGTACGGGCCCTTCGGCCCTCGATGTTGCGCGACCTGTGAAACCATCTGAAGCCTATCTGACCTACACTATTCCATTTTTCATCCATATGTCTATCCAGTGACCACTTAAATGCCTTAAAGTTGGCGAGTCTACTACTGTTGCAGGCAGGGCGTTCCACACCCCTACTACTCTCTGAGTAAAGAAACTGCCTCTGACATCTGTCCTATATCTACCACCCCTCAATTTAAGCTATGTCCCCCTCGTGTGGTCATCACCATCGAGGAAAAGACTCTCACTGTCCACCCTATCTAACCCTCTGACTATCTTATATGTCTCTATTAAGTCACCTCTCAGCCTTCTCCTCTCTAACGAAAACAACTTCAAGTCCCTGAGCCTTTCCGTAAGACCTTCCCTCCATACCAGGCAACATCCTAGTAAATCTCCTCTGAACCCTTTCCAAAGCTTCCACATCCTTCCTATAATGTGGTGACCAGAACTGCACGCAGTACTCCAGGTGCGGCCGCACCAGAGTTATGTACAGCTGCAGCATGACCTTGTGGCTCCGAAACTCAATCCCCCTGCTGATAAAGGCTAGCACACCATATGCCTTAACAGCCCTATTAACCTGGGTGGCAACTTTCAGGGATTTATGTACCTGGATGGCGAGATCTCTCTGTTCATCTACCTACCAAGAATCTTGCCATTAGCCCAGTACTCTGCATTCCTGTTACTCCTTCCAAAGTGAACCACCTCACACTTTTCCGCATTAAACTCCATCTGCCACCTCTCAGCCCAGCTCTGCAGCTTATCTATGTCCCTCTGTATCCTATAACATCCTTCAGCACTATCCACAACTCCACCGACCTTCGTGTCATCTGCAAATTTACTAACCATCCTTCTACACCCTCTTCCAGGTCATTTATAAAAATGACAAACAGCAGTGGCCCCAAAACAGATCCTTGCGGTACACCACTAGTAACTGAACTCCAGGATGAACATTTGCCATCAACCACCACCCTCTGTCTTCTTTCAGCTAGCCAATTACTGATCCAAACCGCTAAATCACCTTCAATCCCATACTTCCTTATTTTCTGCAATAGCCTACCGTGGGGAACCTTATCAAACGCCTTACTGAAATCCATATACACCACATTAACCACTTTACCCTGATCCACCTATTTGGTCACCTTCTCAAAAAACTCAATAAGGTTTGTGAGGCATGACCTACCCTTCACAAAACCGTGTTGACTATCGCTAATCAACTTGTTCTTTTCAAGATGATTATAAACCCTATCTCTTATAACCTTTTCCAACATTTTATCCACAACCGAAGTAAGGCTCACAGGTCTATAATTACCAGGGTTGTCTCTACTCCCCTTCTTGAACAAGGGGACAACATTTGCTATCCTCCAGTCTTCCGGCACTATTCCTGTCGACAAAGACGACATAAAGATCAAGGACAAAGGCTCTGCATCTCCTCCCTGGCTTCCCAGAGAATCCTAGGATAAATCCCATCTGGCCCAGGGGACTTATCTATTTTGACATTTTCCAAAATTGCTAACATCTCCTCCTTTTGAACCTCAATTCCATCTAGCCTGGTCGACTGAACCCGAGTGTTCTCCTCGACAACATTGTCTTCTCCAGTGTAAACACTGACGAAAATATCCATTTAACGCTTCCCCTATCTCCTCTGATTCCACACACAACTTCCACTACTATCATTGATTGGCCCTAATCTTACTCTAGTCATTCTTTTGTTCCTGATATATCTATAGAAAGCCTTAGGGTTTTCCTTGATCCTATCCGCCAACGACTTTTCGTGTCCTCCTCCTCGCTCTTCTTAACTCTCCCTTTAGGTCCTTCCTGGCTAACTTGTAACTCTCAAGTGCCCTAACTGAGCCTTCATGTCTCATCCTAACATAAGCCTTCTTCTTCCTCTTGACAAGTGCTTCAACTTCCTTAGTAAACCACGGTTCCCTTGCTCGACAACTTCCTCCCTGCCTGACAGGTACATACTTATCAAGGACACGCAGTAGCTGTTCCTTGAAAAAGATCCACATTTCGATTGTACCCATCCCCTGCAGTTTCCTTCCCCATCCTATATATCCTAAATCTTACCGAATAGCATCACAATTGCCTTTCCCCCAGCTATAATTCTTGCCTTGCGGTATATACCTATCCCTGCCCATTGCTAAAGTAAACATAACCGAGTTGTGATCACTATCACCAAAGTGCTCACCTACATCTAAATCTAACACCTGGCCGGGTTCATTACCCAGTACCAAATCCAATGTGGCATCGCCCCTTGTTGGCCTGTCTACATACTGTGTCAGAAAACCCTCCTGCACACACTGTACAAAAACTGACCCATCTATAGTACTCGAACTATAGTATTTCCAGTCAATATTGGAAAGTTAAAGTCCCCCATAACAACTACCCTGTTACTCTCGCTCCTGTCGAGAATCATCTTTGCAATCCTTTCCTCTACATCTCTGGAACTATTCGGAGGTCTATAGACAACTCCCAACAGGGCGACCTCTCCTCTCCTGTTCCTAACCTCGGCCCATACAACCTCAGTAGACGAGTCCTCAAAAGTCCTTTCTACCGCCGTAATACTTTCCTTGATTAACAATGCCACACCCCCCCCCTCTTTTACCATCTTTTCTGTTCTTACAGAAACATCTAAATCCTGGAACCTGCAACAACCATTCCTGTCCCTGCTCTACCCATGTCTCCGAAATCGCCACAATATCGAGATCCCAGGTACCAACCTATGATGCAAGCTCACCCACCTTATTCCGGATGTTCCTGGCATTGAAGTAGACACACTTCAAACCAGCGTCTTGCTTGCCGGTGCCCTCTTTCGAACTTTTAACCCTATCCCTGACCTCACTACTCTCAACATCCTGTACACTGGGACTACAATTTAGGTTCCCATCCCCCTGCTGAATTAGTTTAAACCCCCCCAAAGAGCACTAGCAAATCTCCCCCCCAGGATATTGGTACCCCTCTGGTTCAGGTGAAGACCATCCTGTTTGTAGAGGTCCCACCTACCCCAGAATGAGCCCCAATTATCCAGGAAACCAAAACCCTCCCTCCTGCTCCATCCCTGTAGCCACGTGTTCAACTCCTCTCTCTCTTTATTTCTCACTTCGCTAGCACGTGTCACGGGTAACAACCCAGAGATAACAACTCTGTTTGTTCTAGCTCTCAGCTTCCACCCTAGCTCCCTGAATTTCTGTCTCAAATCCCCATCTCTCTTCCTACCTATGTCGTTGGTACCTATGTGGACCACGACTTGGGGCTGCTCCCCCTCCCCCTTAAGGATCCCAAAAACACGATCAGAGACATCACGGACCCTGGCACCTGGGAGGCAACACACCAACCGTGAGTCTCTTTCGTTCCCACAGAACCTCCTGTCTGTTCCTCTAACTATGGAGTCCCCAATGACAAGTGCTCTGTTCCTCTCTCCCTTCCCTTCTGAGCAACAGGGACAGACTCTGTGCCAGAGAACTGTGCCCTATTGCTTACCCCTGGTAAGTCGTCCCCCGCAACAGTATCCAAAACGGTATACTTGTTTTAGAGGGGAACGACCACAGGGGATCCTTGCACTGCCTGCCAGTTCCCTCTCCCTCCCCTGACGGTAACCCATCTACCTTCTTCTTTTACCTGAGGTGTGACTACCTCCCTATAACTCCTCTCAATAACTTCCTCCGCCTCCCGAATGATCCGAAGTTCATCCAGCTCCAGGTCCCTAACGCGGCTCTCGAGGAGCTGGAGTTGGGTGCACTTCCCGCAGATGTAGTCAGAAGGGACACTAGAGGTGACCCTTTCCTCCCACATTCTGCAGGAGGAACATTCAACTGCCCTAGCCTCCATTCCCACTGAACTAACTTCCCAACTACTGAAAAATAAAAATAAAAAACTTGTTAGTTTAGCAATCCAACGGACAGAACTTTTTTTTGGTTAGAGGAGGAGGATGGGTGGGAGACACTACGGAAGTAGTGTTTCGGGTAAAGCTGTCATTCGAGAACAGCCTCTTCACAAACCACCTTCAACTTACGCTGACCGCACTGCACGTATGCAAATCTCCCCGGAACAGCCAATCAGAAGCTCTGCTCTGCTGCCCTCTGCTGGATGCTTGCCTTCCGTCGAACTCCTCGGGTCACTTGTGCAGGTGCACCTTCAACTTACGCTGACCGCACTGCACGTATGCAAATCTCCCCGGAACAGCCAATCAGAAGCTCTGCTCTGCTGGATGCTTGCCTTCCGTCGAACTCCTCGGGTCACTTGTGCAGGTGCACCTTCAACTTACGCTGACCGCATTGCACGTATGCAAATCTCCCCGGAACAGCCAATCAGAAGCTCTGCTCTGCTGCCCTCTGCTGGATGCTTGCCTTCCGTCGAACTCCTCGGGTCACTTGTGCAGGTGCAGATGTAGAGCTTCTTGAGTGTTGTTGGGGCTGCCCTCATTCAGACAAATAGAGAGTATTCCCTTACACTCCTGACACACTTGTAGATGGTGGACAGTGTTTGGGGGGGTATGGCGAGTTACTCGCCGTAGGATTCCTAGCCTAAGACCTGCTCTGGTAGTCACAGTATTAATATGGTGAGTGCAGTTCAGTTTCTGATCTGCAGATGGGGGGGGTCCTCTCTGATATGGTGATGGTGGGGGGGGCATCTCTGATACATGGGGCAGCGTCTCTGATATTTGGGGGGGTTCTTATATGGGAGGCTGGATTTGCATTGTGGTAAGGAGGGCGGGCCCTCTGACGGACTTTGGGGGCTCCAACGTTAAATACTTACCCCCCCCTCGACCTACCCATGGTCCATTGTGTCACACTTTAAAATACTTGCACCAGTGTAGCTCGCTGTCACGGGGGGACCGGAACATCGGAATGGAATGGGATTGGTGCCAGTTTATTCCCCAATGCACAATTCTGTCACCGGGGGACCGAAACAGCAGAATGGAATGTGATTGGTGCCAGTTTATTACCCGATGCGCGATTCTCTGTCACATCATGAACTCAGCTGCGGCGGAGAATCCACCTCATAACCTTTTTGAAAAATTTATCCTATGCATCTAAATAAATTTTAGCTTTGAAAATGTCCACAATGGCCAGTGATTAACCAAAATGAAACCAGAGTGCTGGTTTCAACACATCGACATTATATCAGATACAGCAACCTGTGGATGGGGATGGGAGCAGCTTCTGCCAAATTTTGTGTCTTCATCCACACAACTGACTCACTGGCTACTCGAAGCAAGTTTAAACTCCAGATTACATCAATGTGCATTCCACGAAAGAAAAAAGCATTACATAAGTGTTACATGGTAACTTCCAGAATCTTTTCCTTTGCATCAGGCCAGTGTTTTATATGAATACACACTACGTGTCTTTCCTTATCACTGATAGTATCCAGGATATAATGTCCTATTGTGAGACGAGATTGCATGCGAGATGAAACTGCAATGCTTTCAAAGCAAGTTATAGGAAAGCTGGGAAATAATGAGTCAACACATGCTTCAACCAAACATCCCTTTTTGCAGAGGGCATGTTGGGATGTCTTTCAAAACTTAGCAGATGAAATAAATCAGCCTCTCACCTATTAGAAACACCTACATGGAGTTGACAATTTTCACCGTAGAAAAAGAAACCATGGGAGAGAAGAGTAGGATAAGGAAGAAAGCTACAATTCTTGGTTTATTTTAAACTGCTACTTTATTGCTCCCAATGGGTGGCACAACAGTGCTGTGGTTAGCAATGCTGCCTCACAGCCCAGGGAGCAGGGTTTGATTCTGACCTGTGATGACTGTCTGTGTGGAGTTTGCACTTTCCCTCAGTGTCTACGTGGGTTTCCTCCGGGTGCTCCGGTTTCCTCCCACAATCCAAAGATGTGCAGGTTATGTGAATTTGCCACGCGAAATTGCCCCTTCCTGTCCAAAGATTAGGTGGGGTTACAGGGATAGGGCAGGGGATTGGGCCAAGGTAGGGTGCTCTATTGGAGCAGGGGCCAATGCAGACTCGATGGGCTGAATGGCCTGCTTCTGCACTATAGGGATTCTATGTTTCCCACCCACAGGTTGCTGTTTCTCATATAGAAAACCCTTTTTATGTCTATGTGATGAAATATCCACACTCTGGTTTCAGTTTAGTCAATCACTGGCCATTATTGTGGACTTTTCCAAAGGCAAAATTTGTTCAGATGTGCATAATTCTTTAAAATCAAGGTTATACTTCTCCCAAAGCCATGTTTATGGATTCTCCTTTAACATTATCTGTGTCTCAGTCCCAATTATCAGAGTTCCGTAAGCTCAGCCTTCTCACCCACACAATGCCTGCTTCACTCATCATCAAATGCCATACATAGAACATAGAACAGTACAGCACAGAACAGGCCCTTCGGCCCTCGATGTTGTGCCGAGCAATGATCACCCTACTCAAACCCACGTATCCACCCTATACCCGTAACCCAAACAACCCCCCCTTAACCTTACTTTTTAGGACACTACGGGCAATTTAGCATGGCCAATCCACCTAACCCGCACACTCTTTGGACTGTGGGAGGAAACCGGAGCACCCGGAGGAAACCCACTCACACAGGGGAGGACGTGCAGACTCCGCACAGCCATACGTTCTTCTGTGGATCATTCCACTTATCAGGCAACACGCACAATGCTCACAACTTCTTGAACACTTTAAACACAGATAGCAGTTATCTCCCCTCTCATATTTACTGGGTCTTCCCTTACTTCCCTACTGACATCAATTCTCTTCTCACCTCAAAACAAAATGCCTGCATCTCCTTTTCTGCTAAAGCGGTCTCCAAGAGCCTGCTTGCACTTTCATGATAAACATTTCATCGTCCACACAAGATAACCAGCACTTGAATACAGGTCCCATAACTAAGAATGCCATCTCAGGTGGATAGAAGGAAAAGCCTGTCGTCTGAGAAGTGACCATTCTCTCACTCCCATGAAATGCTAGTGGACTTCTGAATTTTGCATTGCTGCAGCTTCGGAGTTTTTAAATATACCATCCCACGTGCTGCTTTTCTTCCTTACACTTAAACCAAAGCTCCTCATATATTCTTCATTTCTCCATGGCTTCCAAACCATGGAGCTATTATCTTTGTCTCCCCTTTTTCGAATCACACACTTTCAACAGTACAAGCTCGCTGCCACTTAACCAATACTTCTTGAATTACCTAATATTTTCCTCTACTCTTTCAACTTGTATTTTGGGCAATTACTTATCACCCAGGTTTACCTTTTTTTAAAAAGGTTCCTTCTGTGATTTTGTTTTTGTGATGGAAGGTCAAGAGTACACCATCATCACTATGTGGTCACCTGAAAAGCTGACCGTCTGTATCACGTCTCTTACTGAAACACTGCCACAAATATAAGTAGAGAGAATGCACGCCATCAGCATTATTCTGACAAGAATTTTTTTTTTTTTTTTGATACTATCTCATAAACATCATGTTGTTGACCAGCTAAACTGAACTGCTTATCTGAGCAATTTGTCTTGCAATCAAACTTTGGCAAGTGTGTTACACACCTCTAAAGTAATGTCCTGAAGTAAATTCAGGTGTACCTATCGGGCAGAAACTCACCGTGTCCGAAAGGCTTTCCGCCTTCAGTTTCTGTTCTTTCAAAGAATGTTGTAGGGTCAAGATCTCGGCTTTGTGTTCCTTCACAGCCAATTCCACAGCCTGACGGGATTCATTGCCACGCTGGTCTGCACGCATTCTGTGAAATTAAAGGAAGGTAAACCAGAAAAAAAAACATAATACACACATCCATTTTGGATCAGTAACCACGTAATGACAAGGCTGCACAAGTGTAGGAAACACGTTCTAGCAGTAAACTGGGAGAATTAATGCATGAGTGACCTTGACTGGGCAGGAAAGATGAAGCAGCTGGGCCTGAGTGTATATACTGGCATAGGACTGAAACACAAAAATGTGTGGGGATAGGTGTTAACCTTGCGTAGGGTGCTCTTTCCAGGAGCCGATGCAGACTCGATGGGCCGAATGGCCTCCTTCTGCACTGTAAATTCTATGTATTCTATGTGTGTTACATGCAAGCTCTCCAGGCTTGTTGATTAACATTTCCTGGTAATAGTTTATTCTCCACGCTTAGTAGGTAAGGTCCATAAGAGTGGGCAAGTGTGTGTGCTGATCTCTAACTGCCTGAAACATTCTTCCATGGACAACTAATAAATGTCATTGTTTTCCCACACATCACTACTCTAAAAACAACTGCAGGAAAAGCTTGGAATTACTGTATTTTCCAAGAAACTAGAGACAATGCATAATTTAAATATTTCTAGGTAATGCAAGAGACGTCCATAAATTTTGCAATACATTGAGCAAGTACAAAAATAGAAAATGCATGTACATTCATTCTGAGTGCAGAGTAAAATAGACGAGAAAAGAAAATCGCAGCTATCAAGAAATATTTTGTTCATTTTTTAAAATGAAAGGCAGTTCAGTCGTTTAAATAGGATTGGAGGCAGGAGGATAAATGGATTTTAATAATTTAAGCATTCAGCTCCAAAAGCTGCATTAGAACATTTTTATAATCAACAGTAGCCGTCATGACAACCGTGACTTTTATGAAATATCTACACAATAGAGGACTGGATATCTCACAAGCAGAGATGTATTCATGAATCACGACTAGCCACGACGCATTCTATTTATAGCAGTGCAAACAGAATTTGGATTGAAAATAGTGAATTTAATGATTTCTGCAGTTTAGGGAAGAAAGTTGCATCAACAATTCACGTTTTGTTTGTGATACCATATCAGGGAAAGAGGATTTCTCTCCCCCTGAACAGTATAGTTCTGATCCCCTGATACACTGTTAACAATATTAAAATACCTGCTTCAGTATCCATACCCACTCAATTGTCCACTACACCATGCACTATTCATAGCTCAGTATTTCCTCTTACATTACCGTACCTGCTCTGCTTTTCCATATCCAGTAACCTCTTCATTTCTTGGATGTGCCGCTCAAGTTGTGATTTTTCTTCTTCAAACTCTGCTTTCCAAGTTTCCCATTGCCTTTCTTTCTCAAGGAGTTCATCATTCAATGTTTCCAAATCCATTACCTGCTCTTCTAGCATTGAGCAGGTGGTCTTTAGTGTCTCTATAGTCTGAAAGAGAAATGGAATAAAAGAGGCATGATTGAAAAGGTCTATTTGAATGAGGGAATGTGTCAGATATATAACGGAGCAATAAATGCTGCAGTTTCTTCCAGTATTCAAGATGCCAAACTGAAATTTCACCGAGTGTATAAAATGTTCATTTACCAATAATTTCATAGAATTTACAGTGCAGAAGGAGGCCATTTGGCCCATCGAGTCTGCACCGGCTCTTGAAAAGAGCACCCTACCCAAGATTAACACCTCCACCCTATCCCCATAACCCAACCCAACACTAAGGGCAATTTTGGGCACTAAGGGCAATTTATCATGGCCAATCAAACCCAACCTGCACATCTTTGGACTGTGGGAGGAAACCGGAGCACCCGGAAGAAACCCACGCACACACGGGGAGGATGTGCAGACTCCGCACAGACAGTGACCCAAGCCAGAATCGAACCTGGGACCCTGGAGCTGTGAAGCAATTGTGCTATCCACAATGCTACCGTGCTACCCACATTATCTGTGAAAATCAACACTATTCTTTTAATTCTGATTTCTCAGTGCTAGTTGATGTTCAGACTGTTCACGTTAACAGGTTAGTAGATTGACTGATGGGATTGATAAACTGGTCAATCAAACATTAGCCAACTGCCTCGAGTCAGTACCAAGGTCTCCTAAACAATCACAGAGAAGAACTCTGGCTCTGATGGTTCAAAGCAGATATGTTCATTGTATCCACGACCTCTATGTCTTTACAACTTTTTAAAAATTAATAGGCATGATGAATAACTAGAAAGTTTGAAGAGCATGTTGAGATCAATTAATCACTGGTAGTTCGTGTGCGCTGACCTGTTTTTGGTTACTGAGTTGAAGCTCTTGGTCAGATAGCTCTTGGCGCATCCTGCCCATTTCCTGCCGGAGCTGGGCTCGCTCATCTCCAACACATGACAACTCTTCGAGCTGCTTGGTCAGGAAGTAGTTCTGACTGTTCAGCTCAGCATTTTCCTGGCTCAGATGGTTTAACTGTTCCTCCAGATCAGAGATGACCTGTCCCAAAAACAACAGGATCACATAAGCAGCCTAATCTTTTGTGTATTTGCATGTGTGACCTAAAAGAAATGCCCCCAGTACAACCTGACAATCACTGCATGATATTTAGGAATTCAATGCATTTGAATAAAATCTGAGTTCTAGCTCATTTTATTAAATAAGCATCATTAATTCCAATATTTAATTCACCAAATATACTCTATCCTTTCATCTCATTCTGTTACAATTCACTCACTTGTCAATTTATTGAGTAAATAATTTCAGTCAGTGTCCATTAAGTAAATAATTAGGACCTGCCTCCCCTCCATTGAACACACATTTCCTCTACATACCAATGACAGCCTCAAATCCCAGCAAAAAAACAAATTGTCTTTTAATGCCTAATGTACAGTCCTCTTACTACCTGAAACTTCCTCCCCAAAGCTAAATGGATATGGCCTGCTCACGTTTGGGAGCCTCAAATACCAGCGACTCATTAAGGGAACTTTCAACCCCTGCCAAAATAGGTGGCTTTGGGTCAAGTTGGGGGGGGGGGGGGGGGGGGGGGGAAGGATCACTATGCAACTCAGAAGGACTACAGAGAATAGTAATTTAGGATATGCACTGCAACCTTTTATTTTCCTTTTGAAGTCCTAATACACTTTTAACAAAAATATGTGCTCTATTCTTATTTATTCATTTGCACATTTGTTCAATAAATCTGATTGATAGTATAAACCTAAAATCAGGTCTAGCCTTATGGCATTCTCAAGGATTATTGAAGTCAGGAAATGAATCCTGCAGAAGCACTGGCTGATCAAAGGAGATAAAATAGATCAGGAAGGTTTATTCCTGTTACTTATCTAATCATATTACAAGATCAACTTTGGTGTTGAGGTTAGTCAAGATAACTTCAAAGTCAGTGAGTGTTGGGTCGGAGGTACGTAAAATATATACATAATCTGAGAAAGACCCAAAATATAACACTGGGAACTGTGCTGTGCAACGATTTATCATATTTGCACTTTCACCTCTGGAACTCAGTCAAGCCTAGTCCAAATTGTGCCATCCCCAGCTGCTTCATCAATGACCTTCCTCACATCATCAGGTCAGAAGTGGAAAAGTTTGTTAATGATTGCACAGGTCGCAACTCCTCAGATACAGAAGTAGCCTGTGCCCATGTGCAGCAAGACCTGGCAACATTCAGACGTGGGCTGATAAGTGGTAAGTAACATTCGCACCACAGAAGTGCCAGGCAATGACAATATCCAACAAGGGAAAATCCAACCTTCAGCCCATGACATTCAATGGCAGTGCCATCACTGAATTCCCCACTATTAACTTCCTGTCGACCAGTTACTGAACTGGACCAGCTGTATAGTTACTGCAGCTCCACGAGTAGGTCAGAGGTGAAGAGTTCAAGGTGCAGAATAACTTGCCTCCTGACGCCCAAAGCGTGTCCACTATCTACAATGCACAAGTCAGGAGTGTAATGGACCACTCTCCACTTTCCTAGATTAGTGCAGCTCCAACAATACTCAAGAAGCTTGACACTTGATTGGCATCCTATTCATTCCCTTCATCTTTCATTTTCCATTCCCTCCACCATCAATGCACAATGGCAACAATATGCACCATTAACAAGGTGCATGGCAGCAACTCACCATGGCTTCTTCAACAGTGCCTTCCATATCCATGACCTCAATCATCTAGAAGGCTAAGGGCAGCAGATACATAAGAACACCACTGAATGTAATCTCCTCTCCAAGCCACCCTATCATGACTCGGAACTATTGTGCCATTCCTGCACTGTTGCTAGGTCAAAATCCTGTAACTCGCTCCGTAACAGCTCTATAGATGTACCTGCACAACATGGACTGCAGCGGTTCAAGAAGGCAACTTGCCACCTTCTCAAGGGCAAGTAGGGATGGACAATAAATGCTGGCCAGCGACACCCACAACCCATGAAAGAATAATAAAAACTCCATTAAAAAGGCAGCTGCCGCGAGTCAAAGCACATAGTTAGACATCATTATATACTCCATTCTCTTGGACAGAGATTCCTTGATCAGTCCCAATATTTCAGCAATAACACAATTAAAAATCTGTTAGCACGAGGGTTTGCAATGAGAGTAAACTGTTTAAAGTGCTCAGTACATACAGTGCAACTCTCTCGAAGGGCTTCAAACTTGTTGTGAATCTCATCACGGTGCGCCTGAGTAAAGAGAAACATATTATCACAAGGTTTTACCAAGTAGCTTTACTATATCATAAACAATGTGTTATACTGATTTATCACATAATGCCCTATTATGTATTTTATTTGATCTCCTTTTCTTTTCATGTACTTAATGATCCGTTGAGCTGCTCGCAGAAAACTACTTTTCACTGTACCTTGGTACACGTGATAATAAATAAATCCAATCCATCCATATGTTAAAATTAGATTTAACTTATTCGCTCCTGTCATTACTTATCTCTATACATCAAATATCGCAGATGGGCATAGACATTTTGTGTAGCGTTTCCTCCAATGTGATAACAGGGTGCAGCATTCCATGACTAAATAATTGGAGGCAGTGATTTGTGGGCAGTATTCACATTATCACAAAGGATAAATCAGAAGTAACAAAGGATGACTGTGCATTGATGTTAGTCAAAGTCTCCCTCAAATGTCAGGGATGGTTTCAGATATTACACACTGGCAAAGATATCTCTAGTTAAAACACACTTCATAGTCCTGTTATGCCCATGGCATTGTAAAGAGCTTGCTCAGAAACGGATTGTTGCCTTGGTTACATCACAAATGACAGAAAATTACACTTTTCCTCCGACTGCACAGCTTTCCAAAATCTTGAAAGGCATCATCCAGGGAATATTCTAAAAATAAACAGCTGGTATCAACCCTGCACATAGAAGGGCAGCACGGTGGCACAGTGGGTTAGCCCTGTAGTCTCACGGCTCCGAGGTCCCAGGTTCGATCCCGGCTCTGGGTCACTGTGTGGAGTTTGCACATTCTCCCAGTGTTTGCGTGGGTTTCGCCCCCACGACCCAAAGATGTGCAGGGTAGGTGGACTGGCCATGCTAAATTGCCCCTTAATTGGAAAAAAATGAATTGGATACACTAAATTTATATTAAAAAGAACCAGCACTGAGATTAGGCACAATGATGCCACTGACCCTCAGAGATTGGATCTCCTCCTCTGCCTCAGCAGTGGTCTCCTCCAGCTCTGCCTTGGCCATTTGCAACTGGTTCTCCAGGGCAGATTTTGTACTTTGCAGATTCCGAATCTGAGCCTCCTTTTCCTGCAATGCCAGCTGTAATTCATTCCCCTGTTTCTTCAGTTCCAATTTCTGCTGCTCATGTTCCAAGCTGACCTGTGGAATAGCAAGAAGTAAGATTCCAATATAGCAAACAGCAATGTTTGCTGCAATCTGTACTAATTTTACAAGGTTACTGCTAGGAAAAGCAAACTGAATTGGTGTATTTATAGCATTACCAGATGGCATCTCATAAATTAAATTTGGCTCCCATTTTAAGCAATGCCACAACCTAAAAATTCTTATCTTTTTTTCAAAACCCTTCGTTGCGTGATCCCTGCCCATCACTAATCTCCTCCAGCCACACAGCTCAGTTAGCTATACTTGAATTTCAGCCTCTTGATTGGTGCCCATGCCTTCAGCTGCTAAGGCCCCAAGTTCTGGATTCCCTCCTTAAATCTACCTACCTCTCCTTCCTTCTTTAACATGCTCTTTGACCATGCTTTTGGTCATTTGTCCTAATATCTCGGACTCGAGCATACTCGGTAGCACCTGAAGGCTTTCTAATTACATTAAAAACCCAGCACAAATACAAGTTGTAAATTCTGAGTTTTACACAGTTTTTCCTTTCTTTGTGGGGTCTTATTGGTTAAAGATAATTAGTCACCATAGTAGAAGCCCACTGTTATCAATCATTGATGAGTTTACACCTGTAGAAATATCAGTTTCCAAAACCACGACTGCTATTACAAATCAAATAACAGACACCTATTAACATAGTTTTTTTATTGTCTCGTGGGATGAGGGTGTCGATGGCTAGGACAGCATTTATTTTCTGCCCTTAATTGCTTGAGATGGTGGTGCTGAGTTGACTTGAACCACTGCAGTCCATGTGCGGTAGGTACACCCACAGCATTGTTGCGGAGAAGTTTCGGGATTTTGGCCTAGCGACAGTTAAGAAATGGAAATACAGTTCCAAGTCAGTGTGGTGTGTGGCCTGATGGGGTACTTCCAGGTAGTGGAGTTCCCATGCATTTACTACGCTTGTTCTTCGAGGTGGTAGAGGTATTGGGTTTTGAAGGTTCTGCTGAAGGAGAGTTGCCGAGTTGCTGCAGTGCATCTTGGATATGGTACACAGTACTGCCACTGTGTGTCAGCGGTGGAGGGATTGAATGTTTAAGGTGATGGATGGGCCAATCAAGTGGGCTGCTTTGCCCTGGATGGTGTCGAGCTTCTTCAGTGTTGTGGGAGCTGCAGGCAAGAGGCCAGAATTCCATCACATTCCGGAAGTGCCTTGTAGATGGTGGACAGACTTTGGGGAGGTAGGACTGTTCCCAGCCTCTGACCTGCCTTGTAGCTACATTATTTATATGGCTGATCTAGTTAAGTTTCTGGTCAATAGTAATCCTCAGGTCATTGATGGTGGAGCGATTCAGTGATGCAAATGTCATGGGGAGATGGTTAGATTCTCTCTTGATGGAGGTGATCATTACCTGGAACATGTGTGGCGTGAATTTTACTTGCCACTCATCAATTCAAATACGAATTTCACATCATTAACACTGGCTGTTAACTTGGATGTTACTTGGATGTTATTGTCATTTGTATACTCTCACCTCCCTGAGCTTGCTCTCAACCTCTAGTAGTTTGCTTTTTCTGCTTTGTTCACCCTGGTTGATTTTATCCATTTGTTCCTCCAGTTTCTGGTTGTGAGCATCCAGCTTCCCCGCCTGAGTCTCCAAGTAAAACTTCTGCTGCCGGAGTTCTGCAATCATCTCTTCCTGTGCCTTCCTGTGATGAAATTTGGACAGTTGCAATTACAAATATGTTCAATAGTTGTACGTGGCAGCTAGCCAGGCTAAAGGACATTGGTTGGCCAAGAGAGCGTCCTTCAAATTGTTTACCAAGGTTTAAACAGCCTTTCATTTTGTTTATTTATCTGGCATTTTTCATTTGCCCCTCACTTACACTGTTCCTCATATTGTAAATTAGCAATCCAGCTAAAAGCGAAAGACTTACATTTATACAGCATCTTCTGCAATCACCTTTCTGAAGAAAAAACACTATTTCTTCTTTGATATCCTGCCCTACCACGTGATTACTTTTGGGAGTCCTACACACCACTCCCACAAGAGACTTCTTGCCTTTATCGTTCTTCTCATCTACCCAAACCGCTTCTGTATCTTGGTTTCCTGAACTTAGATCAACCTTCTCTAATAATAATAATAGCTTATTGTCACAAGTTGGCTTCAATGAAGTTACGGTGTTGCGCTAATGTCCATCTTTAATTAACAGAACCAATCCTCCACAGTTTTCTCACTTCCTATCCTGCCTAAATGTCAGATACCCTTCAATATTCAGGTCCCAATCTATGCCACCCTGCAGTCATATCTTTGTCATGGTTATTAGATCATCCTGATCAATCTCCATTTGCACTATCAGTTCATCTGTTTTTGTCCAATGCTACATACATTCAGTTAGTGCCTCAAGTGTTATCCTTATTATTATTATTTTATTATTTTTGTAATCTCTAGCCTCATCTGTTGATTTGCTCTTAGACTTGCACTCTGCCCCTTCCTGTCACAATCTATGTATCATTTCCCCCATTAATATCTTGGTCTCTTCCCTCATCTCTTTGATACAACACATGTACCATCATTTGATCCCTTGTCCCCATTATTTAGTTTAAAGTCCTCTCAACTTTCCTAGTCATGCAGTTCACAAGAACACTGGTTTCAGCATTGGTCCCAGGTGTCGATCATCCCGACAGTTCAGCCCCACTTTCCTCAGTACTGGTGCCAGTGCTCCACAAACCAGAACCCACTTCTCCCACATTGGTAGCTGAGCCAATTTGCATGTGACTCAAGTAATAATCCAGAGATTATAACCTTTGAGGTTCTGCTTTTTAAATTTAGTTCCAGCTCCTCATACTCTCTATGCAGAACCTCTTTCCTATTTCCAACTATGTCATTGGTACAGAAATGGGCCACATGGTCTGCCGCCTCCCACTCTGAGCTCTTCTCCACCTTTGAGCAGATGTCCCAACCCTGGCACCAGGGAGGCAACACAGCTGTCTGTACTCTGGCTCTTTACTACAGGGAACAGAGTCAATCACGCTCACTGTCCGATCCCCTTCTACCTGTACATTTCCTCCTGCTCCCACCACTTGAATGGTCAGTTTTCATATCCACCCTTCATCCCCCCACTCATCCAAACAAGTTGAGAGAACCTCAAACCTACTGGACAATTGCAGAGGCTGACACTCCTGCCCTCTGGGTCCCTTTACCTGCCTCATTCACAGTTACATGCCTGTCCCGACCACTGACCAAATCAAAAGACCCTTTTGAAGTGGAGTGACTGTCTGCTGGTACAAAGCATCCAGGTAACATACCCCCCTCCCTGATGTGTCACAGCGCCTGCAGCTGAGCCTCTGCATGATTCGGCGATGAAACTCCTCAAGGTGCAAACAGCAGGTGTTTTCCTGGATAACAGCTCCCACATGCTGCAGCCTTGACACATCACCTGTCCTGCTGTCCTTAATGTGTTTTACTTAATTAATTAAACGCTCTGGCCTTCCTACAGTTCCTCTTCCACAGCTCAGGCCCAGCATGTTCCGCAAACAGTTACAATCTCAGAAAAACACATTTGATGCACCAGTGTGACATTTTTTCCATTCCCACCACCAGTCATATAATCATGTGGCAATCTTGGAATGAATGTCAATGTTATTGCTGAATCAGAGGCTGGTGCTGTGGGCCAGAAATCAGCTCCGCTGCTTTTAAGGTGATTGAATGACAAATTTGAACTCCATTGCACATCAATGTGTTTTGAAATTACATTTTGTGACTTTGTACATTTTGAATTAGGCTTATTGGTAGAAAGTAGACTCAGGGCGGAATTCTCCGCTCCCGCGCGGAATCGGAAAGGCCGTCGGGAACTCGGCCGAGTTTCACGACGGCCTCGGGAGGCCACTCCTCGCACCTTATTCACCCCCACCCGGGGGGGGGGGCTAGGAACGGCGCTCTGTAACTCTCGGTCGCCGGGCCTTGACGCTTGCGTCAAGGCGAGAATGACGCAACGGCGGCGCCAAAGTGACGTCAGCTGCGCATGCGCAGGTTGGCCAGCTCCAACCCGCGCATGCGCGGCTGACGTCACGACGGCGGACGGCTCCAACCCACGCATGCATGGTTGCCGTCTTCCCCTCCGCTGCCCTGCAAGACGAGGCGGCTTGATCTTGCGGGGCGGCGGAGGGGAAAGAGTGCGTCGTTTGCAGACACCGGCCCGACGATCAGTGGGCACCGATCGCTGGCCAGTCACGTCCCAAGCACGGCCGTGGTGCTCACTCCCGTCTCCACCCCCCACAAGCCAGAAACGAGCATTTGGCGCCCATGTTCACGACGGCAGCGACCAGTTGTGGTTGCCGCCGTCGTGAACCGGTCGGGAACGTCAGGTCGCTTGGAGAATCGCCGGTCGCCGTGAAAAACGGCGAGCGGCGATTCATCCGAGCAGGGGGTGGGAGAATCGCGGAGGGTGTCAGGGGGGCGTGTCGCGAGTCGCCCGGCCCTCCCGCGATTCTCCCACCCGGCGTGGGGAGTGGAGAATCGCTCCCACAGTACAAGGTAGACATGTCCCCTCCAAAAATAAAAGTGGTAGAGCAAATTCTAGACACCCCCTCCTGGTTGTCTAGACTAGAGGAATACAAGAGAAGGTCAAATAGAAAAAGAAAGCAGACGATAAGCATCAAGAACTCAGCACTATAGATAGCCTAGACGAGAATAGAAAGTGCAGGGACGAAAGGAAATAAGGAAATCAAAGAGAGGACACGGAAAAAGATTAGCAAGTTAAAGAAACCCCACAGATGTTTTATCAATATATTAATGGTAAAATGGCAGTTAAGGAAAAAGTGGGACCTTTCAGAGGTGAACTTGTGTGTAGATGCAGAGGCTGTGGGAAGGGTTTTTAATGAATATATTGTCTCCGTGTTTACAAAGGAAATGGATAATGCAGATATAGTAGTCCAGGAGGAACACTGAGATACTGAATGGGATAATCATAAAGGGAGAGGATATAGTCAAAGGATTGAAATCCTTAAAAGTTGATAAGTCACCAGGGCCAGATAAATTGTTTCTGAGGCTACTGAAGGAGGTCAGGGAGGAGATGGCAGATGTTCCAAGGATGATTTTCCAATCCTCACTGGACATAGGGCAGATACCGAAGCACTGGAGAAATGCAAACGTAGTACCATTGTTTAAAAAGGAATCAATGGAAATGCTGATCAATTATAGGCCAGTTAGTCTTATGTCAGTGGTGGGCAAATTAGAAGAATCAATGCTGAGAGATAGGATTAACTGTCACACAGAAAGGCAGGTCTTGCCTCACAAATTTGATTCAAGTGTTTGAGGAAGTGACAAGAAGGTTTGATGAAGGTAGTGTAGTGGATGATGTGTACATGGATTTTAGCAAGGCGTTTGACAATGTCCCACATGGCAGATTGGTCAACAAAGTGAAAGCCAATGGAATGTAGGGCAATATCGTGAACTGGATAAAAAGTTGGCCGAATAACAGGAAACAAAGGGTAATGGTCGATGGCTGCCCTTGCAATTGGAAAGTTTTTCAAGTGATGTTCCACAAGGCTTGGTGTTGAGACCCTTACTGTTTGTGTTATATATTAACGATTTGGACGTGAATGTGGGGAGCATGATTGGGAAATTTGCAGGTGACACAAAAATTGGCTGAATGGTGGACAGTGTAGAGGATAGCTATAATCTCCAAAACAACATAGATGGATTAGTGGAGTTGGCAAAAAAATGGCAGATGGAATTTACCAGAGAAGTGGAAGGTCATTCATTTAGGGAGGTCAAACAGTTGTAGGGAGTACACAGTAAGTGGGAATATACTAAGATGAAGAGGGAGATCTTGGCGTACAAATACACAGGTCCCTAAAGGCAGCATTTCAAGTAGACAAGGTTGTTAAGAAAGCACATGGAAAGCTCTTGCTTCATTGGCAGAGGTATAGAATATAAAAGGAAGGATATAATATTGGAATTGTATAAAACACTGATGAGGCCACAACTGGAATACTGTGTGCAGTTCTGGTGATCACATTACAGGAAGGAAGTTGTTGCTCTGGAGAGAGTGCAGAGGAGAAAAGTGTAGCTACGAGGAAAGATTAGATAATTTGGGCTTATTCTCTTTGGAACAAAGAAGGCAGAGGGGTAACTTAATTGAGGGGTGCAAAATTACGAGGGGAAAGGATCAAAGCGTTTCCCTTGGTGCCGAATTCAAGAACCATGGGACATAAGATTCAAGATTCAAGGCAGAAGATGCAGAGGGGACATGAAGAAGAACCGTTTTTATGCGGAAGGTAGTGGGTCTGAAATTCGCTGCCCAGGTTGGTGGGGGAGGCAGAGACCACAAACTCTTTTAAAAAGTACATGGAGCTGCACCTGAAGTGCTCTAAGCTACAGGGCAATGGACCGAGTGCAGGAAAGTAGGATTAGAAAGTGCACCCAGGTGTCCTTGAGCTGGCATAGACAAGATGGGCCGAATGACCTCCTTCTGTGCTGTCACTTTTCTATGATTCTAAGGTTACTAACTTGACTAATTATCATTACAATAATTTCTAGGGCAAAAGTTTGCCTGTTTTTGGAAAAGTGTGAACTCAGAAAGGAAAGAGGGTGTGTTGCCCACTGGCTGCACTACTGACATTCGCTCCATATCTTCAAACACATTGCCGAAAAGAAAACCAGGAGGTGGGTCCCATGATCCAAAATTGCTGGGAGGGTTCTAAATGAGCCCGTTCTGCCCCCAATGTAAAACAAAAATAGGAGTAAACAAGGACACCATGGAAACTGGACCCCCCTTCTTCCCACAATCCCCATCTCACAGAACTCCTGTCGGGGGGGGGGGGGGGGGAGGAGAGATTCCGATGTGGAAGGTTGGTACAGCGGGAAGGCCACAACATGTATATGATAATACGTTATAATGTGGTTCCAGTCTTCTATGGCAACTATCCCATTATGTCAGGGGGCAGGGAAATCAAGCGGAAAATCCCAACAGCACGAAAGCCGTTTTGGGACTCCATCTCGATTCTCCAACCCCCACTGTCATTCCTGGGCGAGGAAAATGCCCACCTTATAATAATAATCGTTATTAGTGTCATTAAAACTGCAATGTAGTTACTGTGAAAATCCCCTAGTCACCACACTGCGGTGCCGGTTAGGGTACACAGAGGGAGAATTCAGAATGTCCAATTCACCTAACAAGAGGGGAAACCGGAGGAAACCCACACAGACACTGGGAGAACGTGCAGACTCTGCAGAGACAGTGACACAAGCCGGTAATCGAACCCAGGACCCCGACGCTGTGAAGCAACAGTGCTAACTACTGTGCTACGTACCACCCAGGACCGTAACTAGTTGTTTGGCAATCATATTCAACATTCTGCCCATTTTTCAGCTAGATACACAAATCAGCAGCCACGTCTATGACTACTAAAGCTGGAGTGAGAGCGACTCATTCCATAATTTAGACTGGATTTAAATCCAGGAAGAGGAAGGTCAATATGTGTCATTCCTGCTCACTCAACAAACATACTTCTCTTAATTTATTTCTCTCTTTGCTTTCATCTGCCTTAATAGACTTGATTGCATAGTTGGTACCAATCTTTCCTGCCAGGTCTTACCATACACATAGATTAAAAGCTACCTTCTGCTCAATTACCATTTTAGGGGAAATCAACTGCAAAGATCAAGTAAAAGAAAGGTAAATAAATGACTTCAGTCTGACAATTAAACCAATAGCTATCCATTTAATTAACTCTATACCCATCTATCTATTGCACAGACTTTGACATTTGTATGGGTGCTTCCTATTTGTTCCTGTTTATTCCCTTATTTTCCCTTTATTTTTGCTGTTGCGTTTTATTCACTGATGACTAATGGACACGTGACCTTAAGGCAAAGCAGGCTCCACCTTTAATTCAAGCAGAAGATTTCAGCAGTAGATGTGCGATGGCTCGATTTGATTGATTTCGCTGATAGCCAATGAACTGGCCAAAAGGGCTGTGCTCTGCCCGGTAACAGGTGGTGATTGGATCTGATCCCACTGAAGCGGTTCAGAAACCCAAGGAGCTTTCATTTTGGCAGCTAATGGAGATAATCACTCCCCCCCCCCCCTTCCCTCTGTATTCTCCATAAATAACCAGCTAATTCTCACCAAAATGTCACTGGAGGAACCAGCTCTCTCGACAGAAAGGCTGATGCAAGCAGAATCCAGAATCTGATAACTCTCTACAGAACAGGCTGATGTGAAGCCAGGGGCCTCTCCTGGAGAAGCAGAGTACGATATTTTTAGAAGAATTATTGGTTAATTTACTTGTGTTGTGACTCTGGGGGTACATGGGCTGGAAACGACTGCGCATCTGCCCAGGGTGGTGTTACACATTTCAACACTCACATGCTTCTCTGAGTGAAGATGCTGCTGTTTGCTGCAAGCTTGTTCGCCTCAGAGAGTTCGGCTACCCTCTGCTCCAGAGACTTTACCTTGGAATCCATGGCATTGATAGTCTGAAATATAAAATGCAATACGCAGATTAAGAGTGGAAGAAGACAACAAAGAGCAAGAAGACAGAAAGATATACTACATTTCAGGGATATACATTTCATGGAGCTGGTTACCGTTGACTGCTGGGGCAGGGGTGGTGGGTTAGGATGTTGCGGGAAGGGGTTGGTGTTGGTTTTACTTTGTAATGTTAGGTGTTTTGAATGTTAAAATGTAAAAAATTTGAATAAAAATATATTCCAAAAAAAGACAAACGCCCCAAAGGAGGGAAAGCATAATATTTTGAGAAACGCAGTCCATTTTGAGAGCCAACCACATTGATAAAAGCCAATTTTCTCAGCAAATTCACTTTTTTGTTTTCCTTTTTATAAATTTAGATTACCCAATTATTTTCTTTCAATTAAGGGGCAATTTAGCGTAGCCAATCCACCTAGCCTGCACACCTTTGGGTTGTGGGGGTGAAACCCCCGCAAACGCAGGGAGAATGTGCAAACTCCACTCAGATAGTGACCCGGGGCCGGGATCGAACCCGGGTCCTCAGCGCTGTGATGCATTAGGGCTAACCACTGTGCCGCGCAAATTGAGCTGATTAGATTTTTGAATTTTTCTTCAGATCAGAGCTAAATACTTCCAGTGGCTCATTGCTGTGTTTTAAAATTAGTTTCTCACATACCGCTTTCTGATCATCTATCAGTTTGCACTTTTTACGCGAGTCCTCCTCATGCCGGAGGCGAGAATCGTCTAAAGACTCCTTATTCGCAATGCCCATCTTCACCTGCGCTTCCATAACCTAGGAAAAAGTACAATACGAATAAGAACAGAAGATGGGTGCTTTCTACAAATAATGACAAACAACATTGTTTAGAAGTCATGGGGAGAGAAACTTGGATTCATTTTGTACCATTCTGAAAATGTTCTTATCCCAACCCCTTTCTTCATTCAAATTAAAGGACTAAATTCACAAACCCATTGGCAGCTGCTTTCAGCTAAAATGCTTTCTCTACATTGAAGATTAGTGATAGATTGAATGAACGGAAAGATGAAGATGATTGGCAAAAATTACACAGCTATTGCTGCTCACACAAGGCATTGCTCCAAACTGGACTGATGACCACTTCAGTGCCATCTCCCCGAGAAGAGTATGTTATATTTGTTTCTCTTGCTACAGAATCAAATCTCCATTATTCATTTTCTGTCTCTTACTTTCATTTTATCTTCATAGAGTTGTTCCTTTTGTCGGAGGTTGGTTTCCATGCGTTGTGCAGTTGCCTGGGCCTCACACCAGTTCTCCTCCAACTCCTGTGTCAGAATAGAGCAGGAACATTGTATACAATGAAATAAACATAAATAATTTGCTTATATGCTGACTTTGACAGGGAGGAGTATCATGTCACAATCTTTATGAAACTGAAACTTAATTATCCGATTTTTGAATCAAGCATCAGGCATCAAATATTTTCAGAACATAATTGTCTTGTACCTTATATCTTGCAACTCAATTGTAGCATCAAAGTTCATTAAATAACCCTGTAAAGATTTAAATCTCCCCAGGCAACTCATGCACAAAAATATTGGGTAGTATACACCCTCAGGCAGCACATCAACACAACATGAGCTACCTTTATCTAATCAATATAGGATAGCAGTACACTGGATACTGAAATATGTGGACAGAAGATAGCATAGTGGTTAGCACAGTTGCTTCACAGCTCCAGGGTCCCAGGTTCAATTCCCGGCTTGGTTCACTGTCTGTGCGGAGTCTGGACATTATCCCCATGCCTATGTGGGTTTCCTCCGGGTCCTCCAGTTTCCTCCCACAAAGATGCGCAGGTTAAGTGGATTGGCCATGCTAAATTGCCTTAGTGTCTAAAAGGTTGGGTGGGGCTACTGGGTTTTGGGGATAAGGTGGAGGTGTGGGCTTGGTAGGGTGCTCTTTCCAAGGGCCGGTGCAGACTCGACTGGCCGAAAGGCCTCCTTCTTTCTGCATTGAAAATTCAATGATAAAAAAAAATTTCATGATATCAAGTCAAAAGACCACAACAAGACTGGTTAGAAACCTGGCCTTAATGACAAGATGATATCCCAAGACTGGATCCAGAGTGGAGGATGAGAAAGCAGACTGCTGCAATAAAGACAAAGACAGAAATGGTTATAAATGCTTGTGGCAGAGCAGAGGGAGGAAGTTGTTCATCTCCATAAGGTGGAAATGTCAGCGTTGGACTGGGGTGAGCATAGTAAGAAGTCTTACAACACCAGGTTAAAGTCCAACAGGTTTGTTTGGAGTCACTAGCTTTCGGAGCGTAGCTCCTTCATCAGGTGAATAGTTTGTGGAACCCACCTCTTCACTCACCTGATGAAGGAGCTGTGCTCCGAAAGCTAGTGACGCCAAACC
This sequence comes from Scyliorhinus canicula, assembly GCF_902713615.1. Taxonomy (NCBI): domain Eukaryota; kingdom Metazoa; phylum Chordata; class Chondrichthyes; order Carcharhiniformes; family Scyliorhinidae; genus Scyliorhinus; species Scyliorhinus canicula. The sequence goes on from NC_052146.1 coordinate 66,277,658, forward strand.
CACCTGTTGGACTTTAACCTGGTGTTGTAAGACTTCTTACCATCTCCATAAGAACATTGGAGCAAACAAAGCGCATTTAGGAGACTCATTTCCTTTTCAGGACTCACTGTGACCATTTGTCCATTTTCTTTCTTCCCAAAAGCATTTAATGTTGATTCAGGAATGAGTCTCATTTCTTTTTTGTGTTCTAAATGACCACACTGCTTGGCGGACTATTCCATAAGTTAAACTCAGCGGGTCAAGTTACATGGTTCGTTTGGGGCATTATTTTCTTTGTAACCTACATCTCTTCTTCGTCCACCACCTCTCCACCCCAAATCCACCTTTCCCAGTTTAACACAGGATGAACATCCACACAAATTATCTTTACTTATCCTAACACGCCAATACCTTTTGATAATTTTCTCATGAGAATGGATTGCATAGCAATGACACAGAACCAGGTTTTACAGCAATCACAATGACCCCTAATACTAAGCTACTCTCCATATCAAAGTACTAGATAGCAGAATCAAAAGACTGACTAAAATCTACACTGAACAACATACACCATTACAGCATCAAGTATCATGACAGTCTCAAGCAACACACCAGCACCGCCTGAATTACCTGTTCAGGGAAACCAATTCAATGTTTTTGCTCCTCTCTCTCTATATACCTTTGCTGTGGGAAGCAACAGGTGGAATGAAAATGATTTAAAAAACAATACCAGACCACTCTCACATGACATGCATTTGGTCAGCATGAATAATACCATGGCAAAGACTGTTAACAGGTAACCAGCCATTCAGCCAGGCTACGGGGGTTATCCTATAAAAATAACACAACTGGGAAGGGGGTGTGGGCTGGGGAAGATGGGGAGAAATATTACAACATAATACCTTCCCATTATCCTCCCACCAGGTGTATTTTTCCACTTGCACTGCTAGTATTACCTTTACCATTAACTTCTTATACATACCAGGATTTTCTGAGCCATTTGCTGGATTTGCTGAGATTTTGTCTGCAAATCTTCCTTCAGTTTGTTTTCTCTGCGCTCCACCATCTCAAGCCTCTTCACTTGGTTCTCCAGAGACTTGCGACGTTCCTACAATTACCAGCATAGCAGAAATTTCTACTGGATCAGCAGTGACAGTTGAACAGGATATTAACATACTACTACCCAACAGACTGTGACAATAGGCCATTTGCCAGACATTTAATTCACATTACAAAGCTTTGCCTTAAATGCAACTGAGGATAACAGAAAATATATAGTAAATTCTAAGTAATATTAAAACCCAAGGAAGTGCCGACCCATCACATATTAAGTGGCTTAATGGTAATGTTAATAAACCTTCTACAATTACAAAGATGCACCACTTATCAAAGCTGTAGTCATGTCTGTTCTTAGAGCACATGTGGAAGTGTTGGGTTCCTAAACAGTGACAACAAGGACTTGTAACAAAAATACATTATTCTCTAGCATGGCTGTATCTCCAAAGAGTAGAAAACCTTACAGGAAGATTTTGGTGGATCTTGGAAGTTTTATCAGCACACTGAATCACTTAATTTGATATGTTTTTAACAATTTAACACCAGAATAAACAAACACTTATTTCCTTAGTGAACCAGATGGGTTTTACAACAATCGATGATAGCTGTCATGGTCACCATTAGTTACTAGCTTTATATTCCAGGTTTATTAATTGAATAGTGAGGTGCTGCTGTGGTGAGTTTTGAACCCATGTCCTCAGAGCATTAGCTTTGGCCTTTGGATTATTAGCCCAGTTGCACCATTATGCCACCGTCTCCCATTAGGGAGAGGGCTGAAGCTCTGCAGCAAAAGTGATTTGAGCAGACAGGCCACATAAGAGGAAGTCTGGGGCAAACAACATTAAAGTAAAACATACAAATCTATAAATTAGGAGCAAGAGTAGGTCACTCTGCCCTTCGGGTCTGCTGCACCATTGAATAAGATCATGGCTGATCTCCATGTAACTTAACCAGATTTTACTTTCACCAGAAACTGGCAACGTTAAACATCAGATAGCTTGGGAGCCAGGTCAGAATTTGGGCAGTCTGCACAACTTAGTTAAGGAAATAATAGAACATAGAACGATACAGCGCAGTACAGGCCCTTCGGCCCTCGATGTTGCACCGACATGGAAAAAATCTAAAGGCCATCTAACCTACACTATGCCCTTATCATCCATATGCTTATCCAATAAATTTTTAAATGCCCTCAATGTTGGCGAGTTCACTACTCTTGCAGGTAGGGCATTCCACGGCCTCACCACTCTTTGCGTAAAAAACCCACCTCTGACCTCTGTCCTATATCTATTACCCCTCAATTTAAGGCTATGTCCCCTCGTGCTAGCCACCTCCATCCGCGGGAGAAGGCTCTCGCTGTCCACCCTATCTAACCCTCTGATCATTTTGTATGCCTCTATTAAGTCACCTCTTAACCTTCTTCTCTCTAACGAAAACAACCTCAAGTCCATCAGCCTTTCCTCATAAGATTTTCCCTCCATACCAGGCAACATCCTGGTAAATCTCCTCTGCACCCGTTCCAAAGCTTCCACGTCCTTCCTATAATGGGGCGACCAGAACTGTACGCAATACTCCAAATGCGGCCGTACTAGAGTTTTGTACAACTGCAACATGACCTCATGGCTCCGGAACTCAATCCCTCTACCAATAAAGGCCAACACACCATAGGCCTTCTTCACAACCCTATCAACCTGGGTGGCAACTTTCAGGGATCTATGTACATGGACACCGAGATCCCTCTGCTCATCCACACTACCAAGAATTTTACCATTAGCCAAATATTCCGCATTTCTGTTATTCTTTCCAAAGTGAATCACCTCACACTTCTCCACATTAAACTCCATTTGCCACCTCTCAGCCCAGCTCTGCAGCTTATCTATGTCCCTCTGTAACCTGCAACATCCTTCCGCACTGTCTACAACTCCACCGACTTTAGTGTCGTCTGCAAATTTACTCACCCATCCTTCTGCGCCCTCCTCTAGGTCATTTATAAAAATGACAAACAGCAACGGCCCCAGAACAGATCCTTGTGGTACGCCACTCGTAACTGAACTCCATTCTGAACATTTCCCATCAACTACCACTCTCTGTCTTCTTTCAACTAGCCAATTTCTGATCCACATCTCTAAATCACCCTCAATCCCCAGCCTCCGTATTTTCTGCAATAGACGACCGTGGGGAACCTTATCAAACGCTTTACTGAAATCCATATACACCACATCAACTGCTCTACCCTCGTCTACCTGTTCAGTCACCTTCTCAAAGAACTCGATAAGGTTTGTGAGGCATGACCTACCCTTCACAAAACCATGCTGACTGTCCCTAATCATATTATTCCTATCTAGATGATTATAACTCGTATCTTTTATAATCCTCTCCAAGACTTTACCCACCACAGACGTTAGGCTCACCGGCCTATAGTTACCGGGGTTATCTCTACTCCCCTTCTTGAACAAAGGGACCACATTTGCTATCCTCCAGTCCTCTGGCACTATTCCTGTAGCCAATGATGACCTAAAAATCAAAGCCAAAGGCTCAGCAATCTCTTCCCTGGCTTCCCAGAGAATCCTAGGATAAATCCCATCCGGCCCCGGGGACTTATCTATTTTCACCTTGTCCAGAATTGCCAACACTTCTTCCCTACGCACCTCAATGCCATCTATTCTAATAGCCTGGGTCTCAGCATTCTCCTCCACAATATTATCTTTTTCTTGAGTGAATACTGACGAAAAGTATTCATTTAGTATCTCGCTTATCTCCTCAGCCTCCACACACAACTTCCCACCACTGTCCTTGACTGGCCCTACTCTTACCCTAGTCATTCTTTTATTCCTGACATACCTATAGAAAGCTTTTGGGTTTTCCTTGATCCTACCTGCCAAAGACTTCTCATGTCCCCTCCTTGCTCGTCTCAGCTCTCTCTTTAGATCCTTCCTCGCTTCCTTGTAAATATCAAGCGCCCCAACTGAAACTTCACGCCTCATCTTCACATAGGCCTCCTTCTTCCTCTTAACAAGAGATTCCACTTCTTTGGTAAACCACGGTTCCCTCGCTCGACCCCTTCCTCCCTGCCTGACTGGTACGTACTTATCAAGAACATGCAATAGCTGTTCCTTGAACAAGCTCCACATATCCAGTGTGCCCAACCCTTGCAGCCTACTTCTCCAACCAACACATCCTAAGTCATGTCTAATGGCATCATAATTGCCCTTCCCCCAGCTATAACTCTTGCCCTGCGGGGTATACTTATCCCTTTCCATCACTAACGTAAAGGTCACCGAATTGTGGTCACTGTTTCCAAAGTGCTCACCTACCTCCAGATCTAACACCTGGCCTGGTTCATTACCCAAAACCAAATCCAATGTGGCCTCGCCTCTTGTTGGCCTGTCAACATATTGTGTCAGGAAACCCTCCTGCACACATTGTACAAAGAATGACCCATCTAATGTACTCGAACTATATCTTTTCCAGTCAATATTTGGAAAGTTAAAGTCTCCCATAACAACTACCCTGTTACTTTCGCTCTTTTCCAGAATCATCTTCGCCATCCTTTAAGTGGGTTTCAAGATCATACTGTGCTTAGAACAGATATGAGGAGGTAAAGAAGAGAAACTTGGGAAAGATGTGAATTCAGGAGTTGGAAAAGTGAAGCTAGGGAAAAGGTCCAACTTGATGGGCCTGTTGGAAGTTTGGAGGAACAGGAGAGGATCAGAAACCTGGGAGTTAATGGATTATGGAATGCCTTCGGTGCAATTTAGGTTTGTGAAGTGGGGTGGCATGTGGCGCAGTGGTTAGCACTGGGACTGCGGCGCTGAGGACCCAGGTTCGAATCCCGGCCCTGGGTCACTGTCCGTGTGGAGTTTGCACATTCTCCCCATGTCTGCGTGGGTTTCACCCCCACAACCCAAAGATGTGCTGGTTAGGTGGATTGGCCACGCTAAATTGCCCCTTAATGGGAAAAGAAATATAATTGGCTACTCTAAATTTATTTTAAAGATGTTTGTAAAGTGAAAATCCCTGCCATTTGAGTGACTAATGACTAAAAAAAAAGTGGAGACGCCAGAAAGTGGTCTGGGATAGTTGGCAGTTTGCTCTTGAGCGAAATCGGAGTTAAATTAATCACCATATCATAAAGACGTGCACCAGTATGTTTTTGCTTGTAGGGTCACTACTGCAAGCCTATTTAAGACTATATTGCACGGAAAAACTGTGTTCAGCAATTGAATCTCTAATGCACCTCAGACTCCACCAGCTTCTTCCTGATACTTTCACCGGAGTTCTCACGACCCTGGAGTTTCTCGACATCTCTCTCTGCGCGTTCTTTAGCCTGACGCACATTTTGCAGGAGATCTGTAGCTTCAGAGCTTGCTTTCACTGCCTGAAATAGCCATAAAACAAAATGATGCAAGAGTCAGTTTAGGAGAAATTTTTAACATTTAAACCAAAACAGTCTCCTGACATAAAAAAAGGCTTTGAGTTTTGAGTGGGCCACTTTGACTGGGTTTGCTCGAGTTCTATCCCAGACAGCCAGAACATGAATTTTTACAGGAACTAAACTAGATTGTCTAGTCTTAACTAATTTTTATGTTAGCTGTTTTTGTTGTGTATGTGTAATGGTTTACGTTTATTATTGAATTAAAATGGCACATTGGATTGATGTCCTCTAACAAAGTGACTGATAATGGCATTTAGTGAGTAATCATATCAGGTTGTGAGGATGGATCAATCAGAAAGCTTTTTAAGTATGGAGGAGATGTAGCTCAGCCATTTCAGTTGCTGCTTTGAGAAAAAAAGGAAAGACAAACTTGCAGTTATACTGTGCCTTTCACAATCTTTGCAGAGCTCTAAAAAGTACTTCTGAAGCGTAGTTACTCAAGTAATATAGGAAATAAAGCAATCAATATGCATTCAAGTCCCACAAGAAAAGTTAGACAAATGATCAATTAAAATATTTTAAAGATGTTAGTTAAAGATTAGTGTTGGTCCGGACAGCAGAATTCCCCTGTTCCCACAGTGCCATGGAATCTTATGTCCACTCTGGAGGCCCCGGGATCTCATGTTTGTAAAAATATGTGTATTGGGGTTAATGGTATAATATTCTGCTGCCAGCAGTAAAAACTGACAAAGTCTTCTTGCACTCGCATTCAAAACGTAACCATAAGGATAGAATGGTAGCATTACACATTCCAGAGTTCGACACATTAGGCATAAAATGTATGAGGCTTAAAGCACTTGGGCGGCACGGTAGCAGTGGTTAGCACTGTTGCTTCACAGCACCAGGGTCCCAGGTTCGATTCCCGGCTTGGGTCACTGTCTGTGCGGAGTCTGCATGTTCTCCCCAGGTCTGCGTAGGTTTCTCCCGGGTGCTCCGGTTTCCTCCCACAACTCCCAAAAGACGTGCTTGTTACGGGAATTGAACAGTCTGAATTCCCCCTCAGTGTATCCGAAGAGGCACTGGAGTGTGGCGAATAAGGGTAATTTCACAGCAACTTCATTGCAATGTTAACATAAGCATTGTTGTTCGGTTATGGTATTTCATTCCGGGGACCACCAAATTACAACAACAAATTGTGTTAACAGGTTCAGACAGCAGGATGTGTTATGTTACTGGAAAGAATGCCAGAAGTCGTCCAGTAGTTGAAGGAAGGTTTATTGTGCTACACAACTTAAATGATTGCGTGAGCTCTTACTTACAGAACTGCACTTGTAAAGGTTACACTTCTCTATGCTCTGCAACTAGGCCTGACCACACTAGCAGCCCTGAGCTCACTTCCGCCCCTGTTCTCCTCACCGTCTGTTCAGCTAAAGTGAAGGGGAGGGCCTTCGGCGTCACTCTTATACGTCCCCGTGCTGCCCCCTGGTGGTATTTCCATTTCCCATCAGCCCCTTCTGTACACACCCAAGTGAGGATCATTACAGGATGCAGCAAATCCAATCACAAGATGTTCAATGGTTTTATATCATATAACGTAAGGAAGTGAGATAGCCCTTTAGTCCAGTTAACCTCACTTTTTTCTTCCCCCCCACAGTGCAAGAGGAGGTTATTTAGCCCATTGAGTCTGAAAAAGATCTCTACCTAGGCCAACGCTCTCCACCCTATTCCCGTAATCCAATATCCCCAACTAACCTTTTTGACACTAAGGGCAATTTATTTATTCATATAAATTTAGAGTACCCAATTATGTTTTTCCAATTAAGGGGCAATTCACAGTGGCCAATCCACCTAACCTGCACATCTTTGGGTTGTGGGGGCGAGACCCCGCAGATACATGGAGAATGTGCAAACTCCACACGGATATTGACCCAGGGCTGGGATCAAACCTGGGCTCTCAGCGCCAGAGGCAGTAGTGCTACCTCTGTGCCACCGTGCAGCCCTACTAAGAGCCATTTATCATGCACATCTTTGGACTGTAGGTGGAAACCGGAGCACATGGAGGAAACCTACTCATATACTGGGAGAAAGTGCAAATCCAAACAGTCACCCAAGTATGAAATTGAACCCAGGTGTCTGGCGCTGGGAAGCAGCAGTGCTAAGCATTGTTGCACCATGTCACCCCTCCTGAATACCACCTTCCCAAAGCAGTAACCTGCACTTCTCAATGAATCCAGTGTCCTGCCTTCAACCATCCCTTCCATCTGTTGATCATCCTCTGTACAAATATTTCCAGATATCTGTTAATACAAATTTCAGCATATCCCATGTATTTTTTGTCATACGATTCCATTTCAATGTGGTGAGTGGCAAGTCTACCAACACCCAGGTCATCATTTTACTACCCCTTAACAAGTCTATCCTACCCAGCATTCCAGGCATTCGATCTGCTGAAGTACCATCCTCCTGAAGAAAATTATATTGACATTTTAGGGGGCAATTTGCATCATTCCAATGAAAATTACCACTATTAAAGTCAACTACACTTCCTTCCCCTGGGGAAATATCACCATTAAATTGTTACCTTTGCGAGCTTTTCCTGCAATTCCTGTATTTTCTTCTGCTGTTCTGCATTCATCTGAAAGACAAACAATAGGCCATGAATAGTCTGGGCAGAAATGATTTTAAACACAGATATTTGTGTATTCACTCTTTTCCAACATCTTTGAGCTTAACCTTGCACATACTACTCCCCTGCAGTTTATTAACCACATTATGGATAGTAAAGCTTATTCAGTCCAATTCCAGATTAAATGCAAATGTCTCCAGTACCCGAGTGCCACAGGCTGCTCTCCTCTTGGATAGCTGACTGGTGGTAATTTAACCTGAGGGCCACCACACCTCAGGTGAGAGGAAAGGGTGAGAAGGCAGGACCTTCATGAATAACCTCAGGAATTGAATATGTGCTGTTGGTGTCGCTCCACATCACGAACCAGTCGTTCAGCCAACTGAGCTAACTGACCCCTCAAGACATATAACTTTGTCTAGTTTCCTCAAAGCACTTGCCAGGTTAGAAACGCAACAAAACATGTTATTTTTTCAGTCCAAGCACTGAATGCATTCAAATTGCTCACTATCCATTTTCAGAAAACACATTCAGCAAAGCTGAACAACGTACCAAAAGATCAGACTTCTAGGTTTAAATATTACGCTATATTTTAAGTAACCTTTCATTGCACTGAAATAGCTTGCAGTAACATCCAAATCACACTGATCAATCAGATTCCTTTTTGTGATATTAATGTAGAAATCTTTCTGATTTTTGGATTTAATTTAGCAAATACATTACTTTACCTTCAGTTCTCTACCAATTGTCTCTACCTCCGACATATTCTAGTCACTCATAAAGTCATGGGAATGTCACTTTAAGTGACATTTAAGGGGTATCAGTATTGGTAGTTGATAAGATGTTTACTGTGTGTTTATAAAATGTTAACTGGATTCATAGAATAAACATTGTTTTTGTTAAAAAAAAATACTTTCGATCTCTTGCATCACATCTGTAAAGTGGGCCCTTGTGCTCCCCATACCCAAAATCTATCAAAAGTTGTGGGTCAGGTGAACTCCATGGTGTACTTTGGTGTTCTCTAAACCCTGGCCCATAATAATACACATACATATCTCTTTCTCCCCAGATATTTCTCTTCTTCCCGTCTTGATCTCTGCAGACTCAATTCCAGAACAGCTTAATTTAGAGGATTTCCTGAAGTTAACCCAAATTCAACCAGTCAATACAAACCTATTAGGAGTGTCCCTCATATACATAAAAAGCCTCTTCTAAATAGCCTTTTATAATCAAAATAAAATTATTTAAACAACTCTGCCATTTATTCCAGCTGGGGGAAGAGGCCAAACAATGCACTCAAATACAATTCAATTAGTGAAGAAAGGTTAATTAAAAAGTTAAAAACCTTTTCCAGTTTGGCGTACACTTCTCCAACTTCAGCTTTTCCCTGGTCTCTGGTCTGTGAATGGAAGATCAGTCTTGATGTCAGTGACTTGATCAAATCAGGATATGGACACTGTGCCCCATCACACACAAACACACTGTGCTGCATCCACTCTTAAATATTAGAGTAGAATCTGCTCCAGAAAGATCAATAATAGCAACATTACACAAAATGCATAATTCATTGCTGGACTGTCAAGACAAAGCAAGTAGCCAAAATTGGAAGCAAAAGTATAGTGGATAAGAGGCATTCTTCACTCTTCAAGAGTGCATTCCAGAGAATATTGGAAAGACCTTTTGCACACAGAGCTTAGGAGTTCACCTTCACCCAAACCTGCCATCTGTCATGATGAATGCTTCAATGACGCCACCCAGTCAGAATGATAAGCAGGCAAATCTGGGTGTCTCGATTTCAACTAGGAATGTTGATACTCCCAACTCAAATATGACTATTAAACAGTATGTCAAAGATACATCCTGTCACTGCAACAATCCCTTCCATTTATGGGAAGGTCATGACCTCACCACAGCCCAGGCTCCTTGTTGTGCAAAATTCCGTTTCATCACCTCAACACTTATTCCATACCATCTTCCGCTCACCCATTGTTGGGGTAGATGCTCAAACCAACCTTTTGTAGTTTCTGCTGGGATTCAGCTGCTTTCCGTCTATAGTCATCTGCTGTAATTCGAGTATCTCTTAGTTCTGACTCGTAGAGGTCAGCCCGTCGGCGGGCAGCAGCAAGATCCTCCTCCAATTGTCGTACAGTCACTTCCATCTCTTCCATTTGAGCATGGAACTCCTGTTTAAACATGGAGAGGAAAGCGCAAGGTTCATTATGCGAGTGTGGGAAGGGACATGGCATCCTCAAACCATTCCATGAACTGCTAATTGCAGGAGCTTTCATAGCCAATTAAAGAGCACAGAATCAAAATGAATAAATAACAATGACACTTGCTCCTTAGAAAAGGAGGGGGGGAAAGTTCAACGTGAAAGCAAAATACTGCAGTTGCTGGAAGTCAGATATAAAACCAGAAAATGCTTCGCAGATCTGGCAGCATCTATAGAAGTAGAAACAGAGTTAATGTTTCAGGTCTGTGAGCTCTCATCAGAAGTTCAAAATAGATCACTTTAAATTGGTAATTTTTGTACACTAGCAGGCACCTCCACCACCTGGAAGTTCTCCTCCAAGCCAAACACTGTTATATCACCATCCATTCACTGCCGCTGGGTCAAAACCCTGGAACTTCCTCCTGTATGTGTACAGCACATGGACTGCAGCAGTTCAATAAGGCAGCTCACCACCATTGTCTCAAAGGCAACTAGGGATGGGCAATACATGCTGGCCTCGGGCATCCATATCCCATGAATTTATTTTTTAAAATGGACTAGTTGCAAGAGCGGTTAATAACCCAAGCCAAGCACCCAGGGAATAAGCCCAGTATGGTTTACACCTTCATGCGAATTATCAGCATACCCTAAAGCAGATCAGCCAGAGTACCAATACTTTTTTGGTAATAATATTTTATGAAGATATGCAGTTTTAACCTTGGGGTCTGCCTTTTAAATTATATACATTTGGAGAATGTTTATATTGACTGTTTTGTAGTTCCAAGTTCAGTATTTCCTTGTTGAACACAAGTCCAATACAAAACAGCACCACTTCTGAACCAGGAGCTTTTAATATCAGCGTAGGACAGCTGATTCATGGATGAGCCATGCCAGAGTCACAAAATCCAACATTATAATGATTCTGCTGAAAGGAGACTGTCATTTAGGCTTTAAAACACTTGGTAGCAAAAATACAGAAATAGCTTTTCCTGTCCTTCCGACTTCCTCAATTTCACTTCTATGGTCATTACTAAATTTTAAAAGAACTTCAGGTCTGATCACATAGCTCATGATGCCAGTACGCCAGTTTGTGTGTCTATAAACCATCTGGATTCAGAGACCATGCATGCAAATACCGTATACGGATTATACAGATAAATCATGGTGTTTAATGAGGAGGGGTGAAGAATTGGTTCAAGGTAGTTCCAGATTTAACTTTAATAGCTCTATGGTGACAGCAGCATCAAGTAGAGACGCTTAGTCACTGAAATATGATTGAATGACAGCAATTGGAGCGAGAGGAGAGGCAGGAGAGATAGCCAGTCCTAGGAAAGAACTTGCAAAAGAGCAAGTCGAGATCCTGCTAATGAGCAGCAGCAGCAGGAGATAGAGGCAGGACCTGAGGGAGAACAAGACGCATAAAGCATGGAGTCTAGAATACGCCTGAGCAAGGCACAGATTGAGTGAGAAGTTAGGGATTTGGTTCAGGTGGGAATTTCTGGTAAGCTTTACTTATTATTAAGAGTTAGGTTCTTACTTTCAAACATTGTTAGTTGAATAGCCTAGGTAAACAGGGAGCTGCCTGAAGTGGCAGCTGTCTGTTATTCAACTGGAAGTAGTTGCCCTCAATAGGAGTTAATTACTGCAGTAGAAAGTTGAGCGAGCTATTGAGACCTCAGAGGAGTTGGGAATTTGGTACACAAGGGGAAAGAGGTGCCCGGTTTTCTCTACTTTTTGCCAGCCTCCAGTGATTGGTGAGTTTAGATTCTTCATCTCCAAGCAACACGAGTGCAACTTTATATTATTTTATTTGTGTAAATTATGAACTAATTGATTAATTAAAGAAATATAATTGGACAAAAGTGGCAGGACTTGGTGGTGTGCATGACTGCAGGATGTGGCAATCTGTGAAATGCACTGCAATCCCGAACAACCGTATCTGTGGAAAGCTATTTTTATTTATTCATGGGATATGGGAATTGCTAGCTAGGCTAGCATAATTGCTCATCCCCACTTGTCCTTGAGGCGTTGGTGAGCTGCCTTCTTGTACTGCTGCAGTCCATGTGGAGTAGGTACACCCACTGAGCTGCTAGGGAGAGAATTCCAGGATTTTGACCCAGCAACAGTGAAGGAAAGGCAATAATGTTCCAAATCAGGTGGTGGAACTTCCAGGATAGTAGTGTTCCCATGTGTCTACTTCCCTTCTCCATCCAGAAGGTACGGTCATGGGGTTTGGAAGGTGCTGCCTAAGGAGCCGTGGTGAGTTCCTGCAAATTGTAAACACTGCTGCCATTGTTCATCAAGATTGGATGGAGTGCCAATCAAGCAGGCTGCTTTGTCAGGGATCGTGCCATGTTTTTTTTAAGTGTTGTTGGAGTGCAGTCTTCCAGGCAAAGGCAGAGTATTCCATCACACTCCTGATGCTTTGTGGATGGTGGACAGGCTTTGGGAAGTCAGGAGATGAGTTACTCACCACTGGACCCCCAGCCTCTGACCAGCTCTTGTAGTCACAGTATTTATATGGCCACTCCAGTACAGGTTCTGGCCTATGGTAACCCCCAGGATCTTGATAGAAGGGTATTTAGTGGTGGTAATGCCATTGAATGTAATGGGGTGATGGCTGCGGGCTAGGTTCACTTTTCCAAATTCCAGTCGAAGTAACAGGTAACTTGATTGAAACATCCTGTGGGGTCTTGACAGGGTGGTTGTGGAAAGGATGCTTCCTCTTGTGGGAGAATCCATAACTGGGGCCCATGTTTAAAACAAGAGTTGTGTGTTTTTTTCTCTTGTATGATCAAGAGCTTTGGGATCTCTCTTCCTCAAAATATGGTGGAAGTAGAGTCTTCAATTTTTTTTTAGGTAGATACATTCTTGATGAACAAGGAGGTAAAAGGTTATCTGGGAGAGGTGGGAATGTGGAGTTTAAGTTGAATCAATTAGCCGTGAGCTTACTGAATGGCAGAGCAGGCTTGAAAGCCAGAATAGTCTACTCATGCTCCTAATAGGCATGTCCATATTTCAGTGGGTTGAGAACAGGTCTATTCCAGGTAAACTGAAATGAAAGATTGGCATGGAAAACTGTTAGTCACTGGGACAAGAGTGGATCAATTAAGGAAAGTCAGCACAGATTTGTTAACAGTAAATCATACATGAAGCAATAGAGAGGGTTGCAGCTGGTGTGATGCATATGAGCTTCCAAGAGACATCTGATAAGGAGTCAGATAACAGGCTTATCAGCAAAGTTTGAGATCCATGGCATAAAAGGAATAGTAGTGGCATGGATGCAAAGTTGCCTGAGCCCAACTTGAGGAAGGATGCAAAGACTTCAGAGAAGATGCAGAAAAGATTTATGAGAATAGTTCCAGAGATGAGGGGCTTCAGTTACATGGATAGACTAGAGAAGTTGGGGTCAAAATCATGAGCAATCTTGACTGGGTAGATAGAGGGAAACTGCTCCCCGTGGCAAAGGGGTCAGCAAACCAAGAGAGCGAGATTTAAGGTGATTGGCGAAAGAATCAAAGATGGCGGGAGAATTTTTAAATGCAGGAGGTGGTTAGAATCTGGAATTCGCTGCCTGAGAAACTGGTGAAGGCAGATTCAATGTCCGATCTCGAACGGGAATTGGATAAGAACCTGAAGATAAAGAAAATCATGGTTATGGGGAAGGGCAGGTCACCAAATTGTGACTACAGACAGCCAGTGCTTGACATACTGAATAGTCTCCTTCTGTGCGTCTCAACCAAAATTTGTAACCTCATGGCCTGGCATTTCTCTCACTCCACCATCATAATCATGCTTGAGGACTAACCCTGGCTAAATGAGGATATGTAAAGCTGCAAAGGCATACCTAAAATTGAAGCTACAAAACAGGACTACGCACATGCTAGACAACAGAAGCAGCATGCGACAGGCAGAGCTGAATGATTCCACAACCAATGAATCAGATCAAAGCTCTGCAGTCCTGTCACATCCAGTCACGAATGGTGGTGGACAATTCAACAATAAACCAGAGGAAAAGGCTCCAAAAATAACCCATCCTGAATGATGCGAGTGCCCAGCACATCAGTGCAACAGACAAGGAGGTGAGACCTCACGGCATGCCTGACCCAGGAGGAAACGTGGCCGGTAAATCTCACGAGACATCTCTCCCAACAATTATCTGGTTTGCTATGCCTCGTGAGATCTAACAGGATCTCACGAGCTGTTGTGATCTGGATCACATCCAGGGGTGGGATCCAGATTTGCATATTTAAGTGAGTAGTTAGCCTCACTTGAATATGTCTCCGCCAGATCGACCCACCACATAGGATCGAATCCCCTCGCCTCGGAGACCCTGCTGGTCACCCTTTAGCACTCGTGTCCACAAATGTGGACCAGGAGGAACGGCACTTTGGTTTGGGAGGGGTCGGGGGGAGGAAAGAGAGTCACCCAGGCAATCGGAGGCCCCCGGCATAGTCGACCTCTGGGCAGAGTGGTACTCTGGCACTGATGCCACCTGGGCACCATGGTCCTGCCAGGGTGCCAGCCTGGCAGTATCAAGATGCCCAGGCAGCATCTTGCCAATGCCATGGATCTGGCCTGGGGCATGCCCTGCCCTTGAGGTGGGGTGAGGAGGGCTCGCATTGGGGAGTTGAGAGATCGAGGCTCCATTTTAAAATGGCATCCCAATCTCTTTCTGCACTGGCGAGCTGAGCACCTCAGTACGAGATGTAGGCAAGTGCAGCCTCGGCAGGGCCGAAACATCTTCAGCCAGAAATGGATAATCCATCTTGGCCTTCTCCAGAGGTCTCCACCATCACAGATGCCAATGTTGAGATTATTCGATTCACTTCACGTGGTATTAAGAAACTGTTTAATGAAATAGATACAGGAAAGGCCATGAACCTTAGCAACATCCCGGCTGTAGTACTGAAGACTTGTGTTTTCAAACTAGCCGCACCCTTAGCATCTACCCGACAATGTGGAAAATTGCCCAGCTATGCCAGGTCCACAAAAAGCAGACCCAATCTGATCTGGAGTCTACTCTCAAACATCAGCAAAATGTGCAAGTTGTGGTTGAATGCTATCAAGCAGTACCTCCTCCTCAGCATTAACCTGTTCACCAATGTTCAGTTTGGCTTCAACTTGGACCACTTGGCTCCAGATCTTTGCAGCCTTTATTCAAATGTGGACAAAAAGCTAATTTTCAAGCGACGCAAGAGAGTGATTACCTTTCATATCAAAGCAGTAGGGAGTCCTATTAAAATGGAGGGCAATTGGAATAAAGGGCATCATGCCCAGTGGTTGCATAAAAGGAAGATGGTTGTGGTTATTGGATGCCAATCATCTCAGTCCAAGATGATCGCTGCACGAATTCCCAGGGTAATGTCCCAGCTGCTTCATCAATGAACTTCCTTCCATCATAAGATCAGAAATAGATCTGTTTGCTGTTGGTGGTACAGTGTTCAGTTCCTTTGACAACTCTTCAAATACGGATGCAGTCCAGGCTTGCATGTAGCAAAACCTGGACATCATTCAGCATTGGGCTGATAGGTGGCAAATAACACTTGTGCCACACAAGTGTCAAGCTCCAACAAGAGAGTGTCTAACCAGCTCCAATTTGACGTTTAGTGTGTTACCAATAAAATTCTGGAGGGCATCACTGTCCAATAACTTACTCAACCAGGCACCCAAATACTGTGACCAAAACAGCAGTTCAGCGGTGAGGTATTCTGCGGCACAAGACTCATCTCTGGACTCCCCAAAGCCTTTCCACTATCTACAAATAGTATATGGAGGGGAAAGTGGGATTAGGCTATTATGATCAGTCATGATCATAAAGAATGCCGGAGCAGGCTTGGAGGGCCGAATATTTCTACAAAGCACAAGTCAGGAATGTGATGGAGTACCCTACACTTGCCTGGATAGTGCAGCTCCAACAACATTCAAGAATCCCGACACCATCTAGAACAAAGTAAACCGTATAATTGGCACCCTATCCAACACCATAAACATGCACTCCTGCACCATTGGCATTCCATAGTGTGTACCACCTGGAAGATGCACCTGCAGTAATGTGCCAAAGCTCCTTTGCTAGAACCTCCTGGAACCCACGACCTCTACCATGAAGAAGAAAAGTCACCACCATGTCCAAGTTTCCCTCCAAGTCACATACCATCCTTATTTGGCGCCAAAATCGGTATTCTTTCATTGTTGCAGGGTCAAACCTTGGAACTCCCTCCACCTATGCAAGTACCTTCACCACATGGACTGCAAAGGCTCAAGAAGGAAAATCATAACCACCTTCTTTAAGGCAATTGAGGATGGATCAGCAACACCGAGATCGCATAAAAGAAATAAATCTTTAGCACTTTTCCTAGATTTACGCTGCAAACAAAAAGCAGACCCTCAGCTATTCCAGACATTAAAAATAGTTACCACCAATAAATATTCAATATTTTTAGGCATCATTGTACAATACAATTTTCCAATATTTCATTTAGCTGGTTCAAATGTCTGTTTTGGTGTTGCTAAGTTTGTTACTATAGTAACTGCATAAGTTACTTGTGCATAAGTTTGTTACTATAGTAACTGGTAATTCAAAATGTAAGTAAAGCACTGTAGGACTGCACAAATTAGAAGCTGCAGCTAATGCAATACTGCAACACCTTTATTTTCAGTTCTGCTTGGAGACAACACTACAGCCAATAAAAATGATGATATCCCTTTCTGCCAATTAGTTGAAAAGGGTTGAACAAGCTCAGATTGCTGACACCCAAGCTTGGAGACCACACCTCATATTAAAAATTAGATCACATCCTTTCCACAATTGACTGCCGAGAGATAATACTGACAAAACACCTGTTAAGTATGGAGGAATGTATATTGAAAAATAGAAAAATAACGGTCTTAAAAACAAGCAAAGACTTAACAAAAAAAACAGATGAGCAGAGAGAAGCAATTGATACAATATGTTACAATCTCCATAGGGACCAATAAATTTTAAAGAGAAAATCAAATGTTTAGTTAATAGTCGAAAGGGCGACACACAGGGTTTCACATATTAAACCTTTTACTCCATCAACTGATTAAAAAGGCCACTTTCGGCTGAACACTATTTTCTTTTGTACGCAATTGATTCTTTATACTATCCAAATAAACGGCTCCTTTTTTTTGTTGTCACACATTGCACTCTCCACAGAATTACAGATCTCATCACAAACAATTCAAAGTTGCTCCTGTTTTCCAATGGAATTCTTCCTTTTTACTTTCCCAGTCAGGTGACCTTTAATCTCAGTACTCTTTCTCACTATGCGGGTTATTGTCACGCTTGGTACAAGCATGAGGATATTGGATATTACGGACTGTAAGATCATGCTTAAACTGTGGACTGCTTTCAATTCCTAAACCAATATTTAGTTAAACGTGGACTTGAATAAGGGACCTTTGCAGCCACCAGTGAAATTTAGACATTTCATTGTTCAGGAAAGAACCAACGTTTGAGGAATATGGGATTTAATACATGCCATTGTGAACAAAGGAGAATATTTGCGCTCAAGCTGGGGCAGATATATATTTGCATATTTGACCATCGTCAACTGTGATTCGATCATGGTGGCCTGGACCCCAAAAGTATTCACCCTGCAGTCGTGTAACTGAAGCTAACATTCAGAGACTGCAGTTTAAAATGCCCCAAACAAAGCAATGCAACGGAGAAACATCTGAAACAGCCAAATCATCATTGCTGTAAGTCTCCTAATGCAGCCAAAGTATTGCCCCAGCTTGTTCCAGCTTCCAAGTCCACCTGAGAATCAATATACTGGCAAATCATCTACCACAGCTTCATGACAATCTCTATTTCTAAAAGCACTTCACTTTAATTAAAGTATCACCTCAACTAAGAAGACATTAGGCCAGCACCGACAGAGACGGAGTTAGAAATTCCGTTGTTCTCATTACGGCTTTAACTTCAGCTGTATCTAATCTTTGCGTGTATGAGTGATTGAGAGAAAAAACAGTAAATGGTGCAAAATCTCAGCAAGTCTCAGAGCATCTGTGGCGAGAAAACCAAGCTAACGTTTCAAGTCTGGTTGACTCTTCGTCAAAAAGATTGAGAGGTTGAATTTTAAATACCTGGAGCAAGTGTGCAACAATAAATAACCTTCTTTCATTTTTTTTATCAACAAAAAGCCTGTTGCTGGAGTTTATTTTAAATTAGTCAGGCAAATCTTCCAGTCTTTTAATTTCTCACAAGCTTGGCTTTGATCGGAGAAGGAGCTCCCAGCCTCGATTTGCATTTTCTCAATTGTAGGTGCTAGCACGGTAGCACAGTGGTTGGCACTGTTGCTTCACAGCCCCAGGGTCCCAGATTCGATTCCCGGCTTGAGTCACTGTCTGGGCGGAGTCTGCACGTTCTCCCAGTGTCCGCATGGGTTTCGTCCGGGTGCTCCAATTTCCTCCCGCAAGTCCCGAAAGATGTACTGTTTGGTGAATTGGACATTTTGAAATCTCCCTGTGTACCCGAACAGACGTTGGAGTGTGGCCACTTGGGGATTTTCACAGTAACTTCATTGCAGTGTTAATGTAAGCCTACTTGTGACAATAATGAAGATTATTATTATTAGCCAGCTGTTTCCATCTCATGTTCTCTACCTCTCAGATGGCCTTAAGCCACACCAGACCAAACTACCAACCATGCCAGAACGAAATATTGTGGGAGTTTATAGGGAAGCCTGCAATCTGATCTCAAAATGGCCTCCTTACGCTCTAAGTGACAAAGGGAAACATAATAGCATTTCAACTTAGATACAAAGTTAAACAGTTATTTTTAGTCCCAACTCCCTTTCATCTTAGGAGCAAAGAAATCGTTTACAGCACAGATGTTTACACCTTTCTTGGACTTCAGGAAACTAAGGGATACTCATTACAGACTTAGAAACTGTTGTCATTGTCTTCAAGGATAAATACCTTGCACCTCCCTTTCATTTAAGAGTTCCTTTGATCTCCAACAATTAAAACGTCCGGGCTTACTGTCAGGTAGACGCCAACACAGAGTCAAATGCCTCCTTCATTTGCAGCTACAGCTCGAAAGTACAATAATCTTATAAACCAAAAGATATAGTTTCAATACATAATAATCTTCTCAAACTCACTACTATAACAAAAGAAAAAGAGAATGGTGAGATTTTGAGAGGAGAGGGAAACACTAAAACAAATCAAAAGGGTATTTACTGTTATTGATAAATGAGCTTGCAGGTTTATAACTAATATATGTCCCCAGTTCCATTTGATGCAGGAACCATGTGTGCTTGGTGATTTCTGTCTTCTGTCCCATTCATGTATTTGTTTTTGATTTATAATAATGCACTTTGACAAAGCGTCACCTGAACTTGAAACGTTAGCTCTTTTCTCTCGCTACAGATGCTGCCAGACCTGCTGAGATTTTCCATCATTTTCTCTTCGGTTATAATAATCCCTGTTAGTTTTTTCGTCTTAATAATCCTGTAAAAATCCTATGTTTTGACACAATTCGCTCCAATCTTCATCAGGTCTCTGCAATTGGTACCATGCATTTTCTTGTCATGTTTTGATACTTCTATTGCTCCTATTTTCTTTGCATCAGACAGCTTGCATGTTTAATCCCGTTCCTTCTCAGTTTCTGAAATCATTAACTCCCTTACCGCTTAATGTGTCACCTTGCTGAACTTGTGTTAAATTTTCTGCCAGCACTATCACACATTTCCTTCTTCCCCCATATTTTGAAAGTTCTGATTTTCTCTTCCTAGTTCTCACTTCTCAATAGCTTAAATCCATCTTCACTGCCATCTTTATTCTCTCTGGAAGGACATTTGTACACACTGAGCTAAAGTAAAGTCCATCCTGACTATGCTCTATAATGGCTCAGTATCCTCAAAACACACATTGACACATCTAAACTACTCTGTACTTGGTTCAGCGCAGACATTTCTGAGAATACTATCATTATGACCCTTCACTTCAATCTGGAACCAACTGCCTGCAACTCCCACTGGAAAACCTGTATCCAACTCTTTCACATTTGTTTTTTATGTGAATGAGATTAGGCCATGTCCCTTTTTTTTAAAACCAGAAACAAGCGTAGTAAAGTACTATAATAGATCATTTTCTAGCATTATAACTATAAAAAGCTGATGAGAATGGATTGTACAACTAAGTTTCAAATCAGTGGAGGAATTTACAGTGAAACTGTAAATAGGTGCGTCGGGTGCTCTTTCTAAGGGCCGTGCAGACTCGGATGGGCTGACTGGCCTCCTGCACTGTAAATTATATGATTTCTAAAAAATTACTTGTGTAAAAGTCAAATTTTTACGATTTTAGGATAAAAGTTTGGGGGTTGACTTTTACATGGGTTATGTTTCTGCAAGATTGGCATCTGTGCTTGATTTGGACCCAAAATAAAACTGGCAAATGGAATTATGTAAAAACCAGCAACACTAAAGAATGCATATTGATTCTCCAAAGTTTATTTTATAACATTACAAACATTATACATTTCACCCAACACCATATAAATATACACCTTAATGTATTAACTATAACACCATGAAATTCTTCAAAATCACTCCGATCACAATGTGAATCACCAAACAATTTGTCCCAGTAGCCTGATTGTATATTATCCTATGAATCTTACATAAGAATATAAGAATTAGGAGCAGGAGTAGGCCATCTGGCCCCTTGAGTCTGCTCTGCCATTCAATGAGATCATGGCTGATCTTTTGTGGACTCAGCTCCATTTTCCGGCCCGAACACCATAACCCTTAATCCCTTTTTTCTTCAAAAAACTATCTATCTTTACCTTAAAAACATTTAAAGAAGGAGCCTCAACTGCTTCACTGGGCAAGGAATTCCATAGATTCACAACCCTTTGGGTGAAGAAGTTCCTCCTAAACTCAGTCCTAAATCTACTTCCCCTTATTTTGAGGCTATGCCCCCTAGTTCTGCTTTCACCTGCCAGTGGAAACAACCTGCCCGCATCTATCCTATCTATTCCCTTCATAATTTTAAATGTTTCGATAAGATCCCCCCATATCCTTCCAAATTCCAACGAGTACAGTCCCAGTCTACTCAACCTCTCCTCGTAATCCAACCCCTTCAGCTCTGGGATTAACCTCGTGAATCTCCTCTGCACGCCCTCCAGTGCCAGTACGTCCTTTCTCAAGTAAGGAGACCAAAACTGAACACAATACTCCAGGTGTGGCCTAACACCTTATACAATTGCAGCATAACCTCCCTAGTCTTAAACTCCATCCCTCTAGCAATGAAGGAGAAAATTCCATTTGCCTTCTTAATCACCTGTTGCACCTGTAAACCAACTTTCTATGACTCATGCACAAGCACACCCAGGTCTCTCTGCACAGCAGCATGCTTTAATATTTTATTATTTAAATAATCATCCCGTTTGCTGTTATTCCTACCAAAATGGATAACCTCACATTTGTCAACATTGTATTCCATCTGCTAGACCCTAGCCCATTCACTTAACCTATCCAAATCCCTCTGCAGACTTGCAGTATCCTCTGCACTTTTCGCTTTACCACTCATCTTCGTGTCATCTGCAAACTTGGACACATTGCCCTTGGTTCCCAACTCCAAATCATCTATGTAGATTGTGAACAATTGTGGGCCCAACACGGATCCCTGAGGGACACCACTATCTACTGATCGCCATCCAGAGAAGCACCCATTAATCCCCACTCTTTGCATTCTATTAATTAACCAATCCTCTATCCATGCTACTACTTTACCCTTAATGCCATGCATCTTTATCTTATGCAGCAGCCTTTTGTGTGGCACCTTGTCAAAAGCTTTCTGGAAATCCAGATATACCACATCCATTGGCTCCCCGTTATCCACTGTACTGGTAATGTCCTCAAAAAATTCCACTAAATTAGTTAGGCACGGCCTGCCCTTTATGAACCCATGCTGCGTCTGCCCAATGGGACAGTTTCTATCCAGATGTCTCGCTATTTCTTCCTTGATGATAGATTCCAGCATCTTCCCTACTACCGAAGTTAAGCTCACTGGCCTATAATTTCCTGCTCTCTGCCTACCTCCTTTTTTAAACAGTGGTGTCACGTTTGCTAATTTCCAATCCACCGGGACCACCCCAGAGTCTAGTGAATTTTGGTAAATCATCACTAGTGCATCTGCAATTTCCCTAGCCATCTCTTTTAGCACTCTGGGATGCATTCCATCAGGGCCAGGAGACTTGTCTACCTTTAGCCTCATTAGCTTGCCCACCACTACCTCCTTAGTGATAACAATCCTCTCAAGGTCATCACCTGTCATAACCTCATTTCTATCAGTCACTGGCATGTTATTTGTGTCTTCCACTGTGAAGACCGACCCAAAAAACCTGTTCAGTTCCTCAGCCATTTCCTCATCTCCCATTATTAAAACTTCCTTCTCATCCTCTAAAGGACCAATATTTACCTTAGCCACTCTTTGCCACTTTGTATGCTCTTTCCTTCAATTTGATACTCTCCCTTATTTCCTTAGATATCCACGGTCGATTTTCCCTCTTTCTACCGTCCTTCCTTTTTGTGGGTATAAACCTTTGCTGAGCACTGTGAAAAATCGCTTGGAAGGCTCTCCACTGTTCCTCAACTGTTCCACCATAAAGTCTTTGCTCCCAGTCTACTTTAGCTAGTTCTTCTCTCATCCCATTGTAATCTCCTTTGTTTAAACACAAAACACTAGTATTTGATTTTACCTTCTCACCCTGCATCTGTATTTTAAATTCCACCACATTGTGATTGCTCCTTCCGAGAGGATCCCTAACTAGGAGATCATTAATCAATCCTGTCTCATTACACAGGACCAGATCTAGGACCGCTTGTTCCCTCGTAGGTTCCATTACATACTGTTCTCGGAAACTATCGCGGATACATTCTATAAACTCCTCCTCAAGGCTGCCTTGTACGACCTGGTTAAACCAATCGACACGTAGATTAAAGTCCCCCATGATAACTGCTGTACCATTTCTACATGCATCAGTTATTTCTTTGTTTATTGCCTGCCCCACCATAATGTTACTATTTGGTGGCCGATAGACTACTCCTATCAGTGACTTTTTCGCCTTACTATTCCTGATTTCCACCCAAATGGATTCAAACTTATCCTCCATAGCACTGATATCATCCCTAACTATTGCCCGGATGTCATCCTTAAATAACAGAGCTACACCACCTCCCTTACCATCCACTCTGTCCTTCCGAATAGTTTGATACCCTCGGATATTTAACTCCCAGTCGTGACCATCCTTTAACCATGTTTCAGTAATGGCCACTAAATCATAGTCATTCACGATAATTTGCGCCATCAACTCATTTACTTTATTCCGAATACTACGAGCATTCAGGTAAAGTACACTTATGTTGGCTTTTATACCTCTGTTTTGAATCTTAACACCTCGATCAGTAACCTCTCCTAAGTTATATTTCCTCTTCACTTTTCTCCTAATTTTCCTCGTCGTTGAACCCATATCTTCATGTAACAATCTGGCGCGTTGCTTACCATTTATGTTTTTACTTCCCGTTTTATTCCTTTTAGTATTACTGGGCCTATTGACTGAGCTCCCCTCAGTCACTGTACCTTGTACTGTCGCCCTTTTTGATTTTTGACTATGTCTTCTTTGTCTTGCACTTTCCCCCTTACTTCCTTTTGCTTCTGTCCCTGTTTTACTACCTTCCAACTTCCTGCATCGGTTCCCATTCCCCTGCCACATTAGTTAAACCCTCCCCAACAGCTCTAGCAAACACCCCCCCTAGGACATCGGTTCCCGTCCTGCCCAGGTGCAGACCGTCCGGTTTGTACTGGTCCCACCTCCCCCAGAACCGGTCCCAATGCCCCAGGAATTTGAATCCCTCCCTCTTGCACCATCTCTCGAGCCACGCATTCATCCTATCTATCCTAACATTCCTACTCTGACTAGCTCGTGGCACTGGTAGCAATCCTGAGATTACTACCTTTGAGGTCCTACTTTTTAGATTAACTCCTAACTCCCTGAATTCAGCTTGTAGGACCTCATCCTGTTTTTTTACCTATATCGTTGGTGCCTATGTGCACCAACAGCTGGCTGTTCACCCTCCCCTCCCAGAATGTCCTGCAGCCGCTCCGAGACATCCTTGATCCTTGCACCAGGAAGGCAACATACCATCCTGGAGTCTCGATTGCGTCCACAAAACCGCCTGTCTATTCCCCTTACGATCGAGTCCCCTATCACTATAGCCCTGCCATTTTTCTTCCTGCCCTGCTGCGCAGCAGAGCCAGCCACGGTGCCATGAACCTGGCCTCTGCTGCCTTCCCCTGGTGAGCCATCTCCCTCAACAGTATCCAAAGCGGTATATGTGTTTTGCAGGGAGATGACCGCAGGGGACACCTGCATTGCCTTCCTACTCTTGCTCTTTCTTTTGGTCACCCATTTTCTATCTCCCTCATTAATTTTCACCTGCGGGTTGACCAACTCGCTAAACGTGCTATCCACGACCTCCTCAGCATCGCAGATGCTCCAAAGTGAGTCCATCCGCAGCTCCAGAGCCGTCAAGCGGTCTAACAGGAGCTGCAACTGAACACACTTCTTGCACGTGAAAGAGCCAGGGACAGTGGACGTGTCCCTGAGCTCCCACATCGCACACGAGGAGCATGACACGGGTCTGGGATCTCCTGCCATGTCTTAAACCTTAGGTAAACTTATACAACAACAATTTCAAAATAAAAATAAATAAATTAGACAATGAAAAGAAAAACTACTTACCAGTCACTTACCAGGGTCAAAATGCATCTCCGAAAAAGCACCTTCTCTCACTCTGCACCGAATTACCTCACTGCACCAAATTACCAAGTTGCAATTCCCACTCTGGATGTGCCTCACTCCGGCTGTGTCTCTTTGACCTGCGCAAGCTTCTTACTTGATATTCCCTCAAATCTTTCGGTTAGAGGAGGTGGAAGGGTGGGGGACACTGCAAGTGTAGTGTCTCGGATTTAGCAACGGCCTGACTTGTTATAGGCACTCACGTTCCCGACAGGCCCCTGCTCCCGCCGAAAATCCGGAGGCCGCTCCCTCTGTAAGGCAAGTAAATTTAAAGGCACTCACTCACCTTCCTGACAGGCCCCTGCTCCCACCGAAAATCCGGAGGCTGCTCCCGCTGAAAGGTAAGCAAATTTAAAGGCACTCACTCACCTTCCTGACAGGCCCCTGCTCCCGCCGAAAATCAAGAGGCTGCTCCCGCTGAAAGGTAAGCAAATTTAGAAGTACTCACTCACCTTCACGACAGGCCCCTGCTCCCACTTCCCAACGACTGTGGTTGTTTTTGTTTTGGTTAGAGGAGGAGGTGGGGGGGGAAACACTGAGGAAGTGTTTCAGGTTTAACTGTCACTTGACAACAGCCCCTCCACAAACCACCTTCAAATTAGGCTGACCGCACTGCACGTATGCAAATCTCCCCGGAACAGCCAATCAGTAGCTCTGCTCTGCTGGATACTTGCCTTCACTCAAACTCCTCGGGTCTCTTTCGCAGGTACACCTTCAAATTAGGCTGACCGCACTGCACGTATGCAAATCTCCCCGGAACAGCCAATCAGTAGCTCTGCTCTGCTGCCCTCTGCTGGAGGCTTGCCTTCACTCAAACTCCTCGGGTCTCTTTCGCAGGTACACCTTCAACTTCAATCTTCTTCAACTTCATTATCAGTGGTAGTCCTGGTAACTTCAGCATCAACATTATATAGATAATTGTCCTCAATACTGTTCAGCACTTCAGAGACTTTTGTTTGGACAAAATTGGGATCTAGTTCATTCCAAATGGATATGTCACACTGTTGCTGGCGGGGGTGCTCGCATATTTCCACCTTCAACGAATGTCACCTTGAAACATTCAAATTGTACATCCTTCAGATACTGTCCTTGCACGGTTTATTTTTATTTGCATCCAAGGGCTGAACATCACTCATAAGACCGGCAACAATAAGTGCCAGGTTGATGCTGATTGATCTCACATCATGGACTGCGACGTGGCCAAGGTGGGATTTGAACATGCCTCTGAGTGTACAAACCTTTTTCTTTGCATAGTCCTCCTGGTCTTACATTCTACACTTCTTTGATTCATTTTTTTGCCATCCATCCTCTCTCATGAACGTGGACACCTTTCTGAAATTTCCCTTTGGGGACCGCATTTCATTTGAATCTCACTATCAGCTTTCATTTTGTACCACCTACTATATCACACCTCTGATCAGCCGTCTTTACAAGGATGGTTTTTTCACCAATCTTGGCAACAGTCGTTTGCTGGCATGTTGAAGTTCATCAGTCTTTCGTCCAGATTTCCAATGCAGGCCAATCGACATCCATTCTTCTTTTGATGATTTTGTTGAGTTCAGGTAACAGATGCAGTATAATGTTTGCTTTCTGGCAGAGTACTAAATTGTGGCTTTTCAGTACCTGGCACCGACCTTGAATATGAAAATACCACTTTTCTTTGTTTCTCCGAGGTCATAGTGTTGGATCTCTCCAAAGATGTTGAGACTATTTTGACAAAGCCTGCTAACCTATTCTGCCACTTTTCTCTACTGTTTAAATTGAGCTTGGTTTTATTCTTTCTGTGAAGATATCGTGACAGATCATGTGGTAAACATTAGGCTTGTCGATTGGCTGGGAAATGGAGTAGAACATAAGAACTAGGAGCAGGAGTAGGCCATCTGGGCCTTCGAGCCTGCTCTGCCATTCAATGAGATCATAGCTGAACTTTTGTGGACTCAGCTCCACTTACCCCCCGAACACCATAACCCTTTATTCTTCAAAAAATTTATCTTGAAAACATTTAATAAAGGAGCCTCCACTGCATCACTGAGCACGGAATTCCATAGATTCACAACCCTTTGGGTGAAGATGTTCCACCTAAGATCAGGCCTTAATCTACTTCCCTTTATTTTGAAGCTGCGCCCCCTAGTTCTGCTTTCTCCTGCCAGTGGAAACAACCTCCCCGCTTCTATCCTATCTATTCCCTTTCATAATTTTATATGTTTCTATAAGATTCCCCCCCCTGCATCCTTCTATATTCCAACGAGTACAGTCCCAGTCTACTCAACCTTTAGAGGGGTTTCACAGGTCGGCGCAACATCGAGGGCCGAAGGGCCTGTTCTGTGCTGTACTGTTCTATGTTCTATATGAGGCGCCCAGAATCATAACCGGGTGAAGTAATTATTTTACTTAATATACTATGCGGCCCTTTAAAATTGTGAATTTCTGAATGTGGCCCTTGCTCGGAAAAGTTTGCCCACCCCTGTTCTAACCTCTCCTTGTAATCCAACTCCCTCAACTCTGGGATTAACCTCGAGAATCTCCTCTGCACACCCTCCAGTGCCAGTACGTCCTTTCTCAAGTAAGGAGACCAAAACTGAACACAATACTCCAGATATGGCCTCACTAACACCTCAAGTTGCAGCATTACCTCCCTAGTCTTAAACTCCATCCGCCTGGCAATGAAGGGTAAAACTCCATTCGCCTTCTTAATCACCTGCTGCACCTGTAAACCAACATTTTGGTTTACATGCACTCAGACACCCAGGTCCCTCTGCACAGCAGCATATTTTATCATTAATATTTTATTATTTAAATAATAATTCCTTTTGCTGTTATTCCTACCAAAGTGGATAACCTCACATTTGTCAACATAAGAGTTGAGAGAAATCTAAAAGTTCCCACGCATGCCTTTTAAATGAATGAAATTTAGCAATGACCAGTAAGCAACTAATAAATCATAATGCAGCTTGATTCCTGAAAAAGTGTAAATTTTTTACACATCTGAGGAAAAATTAGGACGCCTTATTTTGAAATTTCAATGTATTCGGAGATTTCACAGAGAACTATGGAAGCCCAAATAACATGTGGTACTTGATTGGACATTGAATGAAAGGTAGGGAACATAACAGAGTGCACAAAGGTGATATGTAATGTCAGTGTGGAAAGGAGGGAAGGAGCGGGGAACAATATTGAGCAAAGTACTGCAATGGTCAGTGCGTGGATCTCTTACTTGTTACTGACATGACCTGGATTCAGAAGTAATTCCTTTACCATTTTGCTTCATTCGAGTGTGGCACTTACTTCAAATAGCAACTCAAGGCATCAATAGGAGCCTCGATGAAGCTGGATTAATCCTTGAACTAGATTTTGATTTCATTAACTGCTCCTTATGCCCAACCTGTTGGTTTTTCTACACTTGCAGGTATAAAGTTGAACAATATTCCATCAATCATATAATCTTTGTTTAAGGTGGGCAGGATCAGGTATGTGCCCCATTAATCAAGCATTTTAAAAATCGTTTACTGCCTGAATGTAGCAAATCAAATTTACAATTACCAGTATCTCATCAGTTCAATTAGCAGACAGAGCACAATTCTACATAAAATAGGTTCAAAAGAATGACACGGAGCATCAGGGAAGACAAGATTTCCTTAAAGTGAAAAATTTGGAATTAGTTAGCCACGATTAGATTGCCATTTTACTTTTGATAAAATGAGACATGAGCAAACACTCCAAAAGATTCCTTCTGTGAAGAAACATTGAAGACTGCAATTGTTACACTATATATCCTTCAGAATTTGGTATCATTCCGGTGAATGCTGAAGATGTTTTCAAATTATCACCGTCTCTCAAGAGAGCACATTAATTCCTTGGCAGACTATCAGATTCCAACTTCCATTTCACAAATACTATGAAGTGTAAACTGTTTCAGAAGCTATCACGAGAGAGAGAGAGAGACTTTGAAACTATAGTGCAGAACTGGATATGATTTTGGACAGACTATTTTATCGAGAAAAGAAATGGAAGATAGTACTCCAGGATATAAATGTTATAATTCATTTCCAAATGCTCTTTTTTTTTTTAAAGTTGTACAAAAAAACACCTTCAAAGAAATTTAAGACAAAGTGCTTTAAGACTAAACATTAAGCTTGGAAACAAATAGACAAACAGTTCAGCTTTTTACCAATAGGTTATACTAGATATTGAACAAATTGCCCAGTCATCTCCCAATACTCAAACAATGCACGAATAAAACATATATTAAAGCTAAGCTACAAATTGTCTCCAAATTATAAAGTGTAATTTTATTGTCAGGCTGCATCATTGCCCTGAAGTTTAGGTTATATATTCTTTATCTGCAAGATATGCTTGACTTCAAACTTCCCAGTGGAAGTGCAGACCGACAGTCTCATGGGTTAACTTCACCTGTCTCTCCAGATGCTTTAACTTAAAAATGAATTGGGCACTGAATGTTATTCCTAAAGCCAATTGCAATTGTCAAGCCAGTCACGGAGTGTGAAAAGCCTGGATGGGGTCAGGTAAATATTCATATATAATAACACTTTATTCTAATTAGTAAATGTGCATTGTTTCCAGAGATTAAAATAAAATCTTTAGCATTCTTTTTAAAAGACAAGTGCATATCTTCCATGCTTGTTGAGTTCTAACTCACTGCAATGATCTGTCTCCATGTAAGATTTGGAACTAGGTTGGAACCAGATATCAGCTTTTTGTATTTATTACAGGTTATCAAGAGGTTCACCCAATACACAGAACTCCGGTTTCCTCCCACAGTCCAAAGATGTGCGGGTTAGGTGGATTGGCCATGCTAAATTGCCCATAGTGTAAGGTTAATGGGGGGATTGTTGGGTTACGGGTATACGGGTTACGTGGGTTTAAGTGGGGTGATCATTGTTCGGCACAACATCGAGGGCCGAAGGGCCTGTTCTGTGCTGTACTGTTCTATGTTCTAACTGTCAATCAAGCAAGCTTCAAAGACACATAATGAACATGGCACCATTTTATCAAATTATTACCTAAATCACATCCAGATTTTCACGTACAATTAATGCCATGGCAGTCATAAACAAATTGTGGTCCTGGGGACAGCATTCAATTCCCTGTTATGTGTAAATCAAGCAGTTAGACATGAGTCTACTTATGGAAGACATCAGTGAAGCTAACCCATATGAATATCTACGGGTGAATCAGTTTATTTCAGTTTATTTCACTGAGAAAGTGAAGCACTTATATCTTCGATAGGAGCCCATACTCCTAGCTTCAGGGCAATGATTCATTCTGCTGTTGAATGAAGCAGCTTGAAGTAATCTTCCATCCATAGACAGTTCAGCTTCACAGATACCCTTTTGGGGGGTTCCGAGCAGAAGTGAAATTTCTGCCCATACTACCTGGATGTATATGATGTCAAACATTTCTGTTTAAAATGTCCCATTTAGCTTCCCTGATGGCACTACAATGTCCACTGAGCAATACAAGCCAAGAACTTTCCAGCTGTGATCCTCTTAGTCATCAGCCACCTTTTTCAGGAGGGCAATCGAATTGGCCTTATGGGCCATGGACAGGAAACAGGTTTGAAAGAAAACGCTACATGGTGCTCACTGATGACTATTCAGTCACCCCTACTGGAAGAGTGTCCCAGATGACAGTTGTTAGTCTCCTTCTGGATGGTTGTTGGCGAAGGAACCTTGGAGAGTTCCTGGCGTGCATCTTATAGATGGTATTCGGCTGCCACTGTTCATTGGTGGAGGAGAGTTTGAATGTTTGTGGAAGGGGCAGCAATCAAGTGGGCTGTTTTATCCTGGATGGTGTTGAGCTTGTTGTTGGAGCTGCACTCATCCAGGCAAGCAGGCAGTATTCCATTACACTCCTGACTTGTGCCTTGTCGATGGTGGACAGTCTTTGGGTCAGGAGGCAAGTTATTCATCACAGAAAACCTAGCCTATGACCTGATCTAGTAGCCACAGTACTTCTGTGGCTAGTTCAGTTTGGTTTCTGGTCAATGGTAACCCCCCAGGATGTTGATTGTGGGGCATTCAGCAATGATAATGCCAGTGAATGTCAAGGGGTGATGGTTAAATACTCGCTTGTTGGAGATGGCCATTGGCCTGGCACTTGTGTGGCGCAACTGTTACTTTTCACTTGTCAGCCCAAGCCTGGATATTGTCCAGGTCTTTCTGCATTTGGACATGAACTGTTTCAGTATCTGAGGAGTTGTGAATGGTGAAGATTATGCAGTCATCCGCATACATCCCCACTTCTGATGAAAGTAGGTCATTCACCTGAGGAAGGAGCTGTGCTCCGAAAGCTAGTGATTCGAAACAAACTATTCCCACTTTAACCTGGTGTTGTAAGACTTCTTATTGTGCTCACTCCAGTCCAACGCCAGCATCTCCACATCACCTTCTGATGAAAGGAAGGTCATTGAAGCAGCTGAAGATGATTGGGCCTAGCGCACTCACGACCCAGAGGAACTCCTCCAGTGATGTCCTGGAGCTGAGATGATGGAACTCCAACCACCGCAACCATCTTACTTTGTGCCAAGTATGACACTAACCAGTGTAGAGTTTTCCAGATTCTTAATTACTCCAGTTTTGCTCGGACTCCTTGACGCCACAATTAATTAAATGCTGCCTTGATGTCAATGGCAGTGACTCTCACCTCACCACTGGAGTTCGCCTTTTATGTCCATGTAGTGGCCCTGGCAGATCACAAATGAGCGTCCGTGAGCAGGTTATTGCTGAGTAAATGCCACTTGATAGCTCTGTTGAGGACCCCTTCCATCACTTTGCTGAAGATAGAGAATAGATTATGGGGCGGTAATTGGCAGGGTTGGGTATGTACAGGACATACGTAGGCAATTTTCCACATTGCTGGGTAGATGCCAGTGTTGTACCTGTACTGTGTACAAATTGGCTAGGGGCAGGTCCTGGAACACAGGTCTTGAGGACTGTAGCTGGAATTTTGTCAGGGCTCGTAGCCTTTGCTAGTGGATGATCCATCCCCAGTGGTCCCCAGCATCACAGACATCAATCTTCAGGCAATTCGATTTGCTCCACGTGATATGAAGAAGGCACTGGATATTGCAATGTATCCTGAGAATCATACCCCACCAAGAAATCAGTCAAGTGGAGAACTGTGTAGAGGGGAAAAAAGTAATCTATGGATACCAGCATGTACCAGGGGTTGATACCTTAGCTCACTACAGATGATAATTCTGGAGGGCAAAGAAAATCCTTTCCCTGTTCACTACCATCTTCCTTAAATTATTCCCATTTACCGTCTCTGCTCTCACTCCAACAAGCTCTTGTATTTCCTTGTCTCCAAAATTAAATCCACCTGCTTAGCTGCTTCCCCCTTCTCACAAAAGTAACCTTACCCCATGTCCCATGTCCAGTGTGGCCCAGGATGCTTATCCCTCCATAGCTTCTCTTCTCCCCTTTCCAGAGGTAATCTTATCCAAGAAACCCAAAGACATACATATTATCAGCACCATCACCGTCTTCATTTACATGCTGTCCCTTGGCAGCATCACCTAAAGGCACAGACCCACCTTCTACATACAAGCTGAAGACATCCAGCTCTATCTATCACCCACGTCCTGACCACTGCCTCTGTGCCATAGACCAAAATCACTGTCTTTATAACCCCTACCATCATTATGAGCTCCATACCTAAATCATTAACCCCATTCTCTTTCATATCCACTGTTTCATGCTGAATTAAACTTTTCATTATCTTGGGTATTCTATTCAACTCCCAAGTTCAGTTTCAAATCCCATATAATATTGGAGCATTGTCCAATTTCACCTTCATCACATCGGCAATTTATTTCTACCTCAGATCATCTGTTACTAAAACTCCCATTCATGTCTTTATCACCTCCAGACTCAATTACTCCGTCCTGCCAGATTCTCCAATATTCACCCTCTTGACTTATAGCTCATCTAAAATTGCTGCCCACATTAAATTACACATACCAATTATTCTGGTTCCAAAATTCTCAAATTTAAAATTCTATTTTGTGTTCAAATAATTCCATGGTTTCACCCTGCCTAACTCTGTAACCTCATTCAGTCCTACAACATTTCCTGCAAAACCTTTCTTTAGTTCCAAGCTCGTGTGTTTTAAGACCTTTTACCCTTTTTGAAGCTGCTTAGCTCCCATCCTCTGGAACTCCCTCCATAAACCCTTCAATCACATTCTCCAAGGGATTCCATAAACCCCACCCAATTCACCAAGTCGCTGTTCACCCTTCATATTTCTTAATGTTTAGCTATTATTTCATTGAACTACTTTCTCTGCGGCACACAACAACAACATTTTCTATATTAAAGATGTTATAGTCTCTGCTGCCGACAACACCAATGCTCATCACAGACAGCTGCCTTAAATAGCGCTAATTGTTATTACCGTAGGAGTTGATTATAAAGTATGTAAAC
The DNA here is from genome assembly GCF_902713615.1 of Scyliorhinus canicula. Lineage (NCBI taxonomy): Eukaryota > Metazoa > Chordata > Chondrichthyes > Carcharhiniformes > Scyliorhinidae > Scyliorhinus > Scyliorhinus canicula. The sequence continues at coordinate 66,311,177 of NC_052146.1, forward strand.
ACTAGCTGTTGTAATGGGCAGCACGGTAGCACATGGGCGGCACTGTAGAACAGTGGTTAGCACTTTCCCGTCACAGCTCCAGGGTTCGATTTCCAGCTTGAGTCACTGTCTGTGCAGAGTCTGCACGTTCTCCCAGTGTCTGCGTGGGTTTCCTCCAGGTGCTCCGGTTTCCTCCCATAGTCTAAAGATGTGCAGGTTAGGTGGATTGGCCATGATAAATTGCCCCTTAGTGTGCAAAAACGGTAGGTGTGGTTACTGGGTTACGGGGATAGGGTAGAGGGCTTAAGTAGGGAGCTCTTTTCAAGGGCTGGTGCAGACTCGATGGGCCGAATGGCCTCCTTCTGCACTGTAAATTCTATGATTCAAGAGTCCAATGAGATGTAAAGAGATTTTGGGGGGGACAAAGCTGTGGATGAAATGGGGAACAAAGAGTCAAGAAGAGCTTTGGCCCAGAACTGGATTGTTGTTACAACACAGATTGATCTTTGGGATTGCCAACATGTCTAGCTGTATAACTGTCTGAGCATGTGCTTGCCAAATATTTGATGTTGGACAACCAACATGACAAATCACAGTTAGTGGAGGAGTTGAGGCATGTGCTGGTGAAGTCGAGCTTGGACGGTCAGTGAAATCTGATTTTGTGTTTGTAGATGGCAATTGGAACAGTAACTTTATTTCCATAACTATGATCTTTTGCTTACTTAAAAGAGGCATATTTATCGATTGAATTATTTTGCGATCTACCAATGTTTCTGGAAATGGATTAGATACCAATGCTGCTGGACCCAGGGTTTAGCTGTCTGAATGCTAGCCCTGCCTTTCTCCCTCACATTGTAACTCTAGGGCAGCACGGTAGCACACTGGTTAGCACAGTTGCTTCACAGCTCCAGAGTACCAGGTTCGATTCCCGGCTTCGGTCACTGTCTGTGCGGAGTCTGTACGTTCTCCCAGTCTGCGTGGGTTTCCTCCCACAGTCCAAAGATGTGCAGGTTAGGTGGATTGGCCATGCTAAATTGCCCTTACTGTCCAAAAAGTTTGGGTGGGGTTACTGGGTTGCGGGGATGGGTTGGAGGTGTGGACTTAAGTGGTGTGCGGTTTCCACGAGCCGGTGCAGACTAGATGGGCCGAATGACCTCCTTTTGCACTGTGAGATCTATGATCTAGAAATCCAATCCCACATTCCAGCCAGTGTCACCATCCACACTGATGTCAAACTGCAGCACACTACCCAGGCCATCGAACAATGACCCACACCTCAGAATTGTCCTGTCGCGCTGTTAAACTCTTTCAATTCTTCCTCCTCACTACTGCTACATATCAAATATCTACATCCCTTAGATAAAAGAGATTGTTGTGTACACTCAGCTTTAAAGATAAGATACAAGTTAATTAATTAGACAAAGGAGATTTACATTAAAATATAGACTATTCATTCAAAATTCAAGAATAATCATGATCACTAACTTAGTTTTAAATGGGGTCATGCTATTTAATTCACCCAGGCTCCAGTTTGTAATGTATATCAGGGTATGAATTCTATAATGAAATGAAGAAGTATTTAGGACAAACTTTCATTTCAATCTTGGAAAAATAACTTTAGCATTAGAATTGTGTGGTGGCCTCATACAAATGCTAAGGCTACAAGAGCCGATCGGAGGCAAGGAATCCTGCGGCGAGTAATTCAACTCCTGATTTCCCAAAGCCTCTCCACAATCTACAACACACAAAACAGGAGTGTGATAGAATACTCTCCCCTTGCTTGGATGAGTGCAGCTCCAACAACACTTATAAAAGCTTGACACCATCCAGGACAAAGCAGCCCGCTTGATTGGCACCGCAAATATTCACTCCCTCTACCACCAATGCAGAGTGTACACAATCTAGAAGATGCACTGCAGGAATTCACCAAAGCTCCTCAGGCAACACCTTCAAAACCCACAGCCGTTACAAGGACAAGGGCAGCAGACACATGGAAGTTTCCCTCCAAGCCACTCACCGTCCTGACTTGGAGATACATTGCCATTCCTTCACTGTCGCTGGGTCAAAATCCTGGAATCCCTAAAGCACTGTGGGTGTACCTACACTATATGGACTGCAGTCGTTTAAAGCAGCAGCTCAAGGGGTAGCACAGTGGCACAGTGGTTACCACTGCTGCCTCACGGCGCCGAGGTCCCAGGTTCGATCCCGGCTCTGGGTCACTGTCCGTGTAGAGTTTGCACATTCTCCCAGTGTCTGCATGGGTTTCGCCCCCACAACCTAAAGATGTGCAGGGTAGGTGGATTGGCCACGCTAAATTGCCCATTAATTGGAAAAAATTAATTGGTATTCTAAATTTTAAACAAAAGCAGCAGCTCATCATCAACTTCTTAAAAGGCACTTAGGGATGGGCAACAAATTGCTGGCCTAGCCAATGAAACCCACATCCTATGAATGAATTTTGTAATAAGACTGTGGGTTGGATTCTCCAGTCCTGAGATTAGGCGCTGATGCCGGCACAGGGTTCATCGAGTTCCACAACAGCATAACTGGCACCCAACCCGGGCTGATTAATCGACTATGGAGGGGCTAGCACCGGCGACACGTGGAACACAATCGCTTCCAATCAAAAACAGTGCCAGATTCACAATTGACACTCGAAGCTGACAAGCTGCAGCCGCATATACATTTTACAATCCCCACAAACTCATTGCATAGAACGGTGGCACTGGTTGCGTCCATCCTGCTGTTGGGTCAGCTGGGGCCAGAGGGCACCTCGGGGGTGGCCTGGAGGTACACCTATACGATCCATGGCCCTAAGTTCACAATGGGTAGTCAGCGGCATGCAAAGCTGCATGGCAGCCTTTCTGGCTGTGGCAATGATGCTCCGTGCCAGTCCACCCTGACCCCACAGCCCACCTCCTGGCCACCCCCCGCCATCCCCCTAAAGCCCTGGCAGAAGCCGCCCCACAGGCCAGCGGCACAACTGTCTGCAAATTATGGCGATATTGGACCCTTTCCATACCAGTCCCTCTCCCTCATCAGCCACAACACCTGATTCTTAAAAGCACGAGTGAACCTTGCTGTCGGACATTCAGCCCATCGGAGGCGGGGAATCGCGGAGGCCCCAAAGAATACCGGGTCAGGTCCGCTAACGATATCCAAACGGCGTTCACTGTACATGCGTTCCGGAACGTATTCTCACCGTTGAGATGATGGAGAATTGCGATATGGTGTCAAATCAGTGCCCGTCACGATTTCGCCGTCGAAACCGTCCAATTGCGTTTTCCGTTTCAGCAGAGAATCCCGCTCTAGAAGTATGACAGCAGTGATCTCAACTGATACACTATCACAGGAACTATTCAGAATGAAGGCTGCACGTGTGTTAACATGCAAGTTAATCCTGAGCTTGGTGAAGGTTCAAAATTTTCAGTCACACATGAATGTGACTTGAAGAACACCTTACTGAATCAAACAGCCTCCTCCAATCCTAATTGTAGGATCTAACTCAGACCAATTCCTCTTCATTGAGTTACCTGCTCTTTGATCTCTTGCAGTCTGTGGCTCTGTTCCTGAATGTCCTGCAGCAGCTGGAGTGCTTTGTCATCCTCTTGAGATACTTCCACACGTGCTTGCTCAAGACTGCGCTTCAGGCTCTGCAAAATCAGGATCACAACATCAGGCAGGCAATAAGAAAACTCATCAAGCATGGATGCATAGTTCTAAAATCACTTGGATGACTACAGAGAAGTGATCGAATATTCTGGGACAAATTAAGCACACTTTGTGGTGTTCTTTTTCAAAATCTCTTGCAACCCATTTTTATATCCCTGTTTAGTTTACTCAATTCGATTTTATTTTAATGTATCAACTTTTTGATTGTCCTTTGCCTGTTTCTAAAACACTCCCAACCCTCAGACTTACAACTATTCTTCACATTACAAGCCTCTTTTTTAATCTCATGCTATCTTTAATCTCTGGTGTAAGACCGGGGGAAAGGGGGGTTGAATCTTTCCCATGGAGCTTTTGCTTTTCAATATAATGTATTTTTGTTGATCATTTTAAATTGTTTCTTTACACATTTCCCACTGAATATTTACCACCATGTCTTTTACTCAATCAACCTAAGTAAGCTTTCCCTTCATATCTACGTAATTGGCTTTGTTTACGTTTAAGATTTTTGTTTATGATTGGAGTACATCATTTCAAACCCAATGTGGAATTTAGTAATATGATCACTATTTCCTGGTGAATCTTTTACTATGTCATTACTAATAAACACAGCCTCAGTTCACAATACTAGATCTAAAATAGCTTTTTATCCTAGTTGTGTCCACAACGTATTGCTCCAGGAAAAGATCACAAAAACATTCTACAAACTCCCTTCCAGACCAACATTCGCCAATCTGATTGGTTCAGTCTATTTGAAGATTAAAGTACCCCAACAGCTATTACATTGCCATTGTTACAAGCTCCAGTAAATTCTTGCCCTGTACAACAATATAACAACTGTTAGGGATCGATAAGCTACTGGCATGTGCATTATCTGACCCATGCTATTCCTAATGTGGGCGGCACGGTAGCATAGTGGTTAGCGCTATTGCTTCACAGCACCACGGTTCCGGGTTCGATTCCCGGGTTGGGTCACTGTCTGTGCGGAGCCTGCATGTTCTCCCCTTGACTGCGTGGATTTCCTCCAGGTGCTCGGCTTTCCTTCCACAAGTCCCGAAAGAGGTGCTATTAGGTAATTTGGATATCCTGAATTCTCCCTCCGTGTACCTGGACAGGCACCAGAATGTGGCAACTAGGGGCTTTTCATGGTAACTTCACTGCTGTGTTAATGTAAGCCTACTTGCGACAATAAAGATAATTAAAATTAATCTCCGCCCTTACTGATTCTACTTCTCGAGCCAGGTTTCCTTCTCGCTAATGTATTTATGTCATCCTTTATTATAATCAAAGCTATCCGTCCTCCTTTTCCATTCTGCCCATCTTTGAAATATTGATCGTAACCATGTCCAATGGTGATCGGATCTAAACCACTTGGCTATTTGTGCCACTAGTTCACCTATCTTTCTGCAGATAGTCTGTGCATCAGATAAAGTAACTTCATTTTTTACTCCTATTTCCTGCATGGACCTTGTTGTCTGCTGCATTAACGTTATACTCGGTCCTTCAGCTCATCTTTAGCCACATTAATACAATTTTCTATAACCTTAACATTTTTTTAATGCATTTCAAACTCTCACCCTCTGTTAGCTTAAAGCAATTTTCCCCCCTGACCATATTTGCTGGTGCACTGTTTGTATGCTCTGTCCCTTCTTGTTGAGCCATGGTTGCCATTACCTGTATCGCTACCATAGCACGTTTGCCTTGTCTTTCTCTTTAATTTCCAAAGCTCTCCTCTCATGAACCCTCCCCACACACAATATTTAGTTTAAAGCACCTCGACAGCCTAATTAAATTGGCAAAACAAATAACAAAGCAATCCATTTGAGTATTTGTGGAGTGCACAGGACACATATCTCACTTAGCCAACCGCAGAAAGTTTAAGTAGGCTCAAAACAAGGCTCACCTTCCGCCAAATACATGGAGTAACTGCCAGCCAACCAAAACCACACAGCTTACCAGCAAAGGGTACTTACTGTTAAGTTTCATGCAGCTTTTACGACTCTACCCATTAGCTTTCAGGGTTATTCCGAACCAACACCTATGCCCAATTACAGTTCGCAGCCAGCTAATCAAAAGCATCCTGTAGTAACATGAACCTGCCTAGTTCAAGCAGAACATCTAACTGGTCCCAAGATTTCCATGGCCAGGCATGCCATGTTGGAGCCACTAACACATGCGAAAGGGCATTGCCACAATCGATAACAGTAGAAATACAGACCAAATTCCATGTGAGCACCTGGACTGCTAGATACATTGTCAGAATTATGAAAGTCTATATTTGAGCTAGTTTCTCAGGACCTTATTTACCAACCAATCTGAAAGATGAGTATCAGCAGCTACCGTCTTTTTCCAAAATCCTTTCTCTTTGCTGATTTCCCTCAAACTCATTTATTTCCTCCTCCAAGATGGAGGAATATAAAGATGGAAGACTATTTGGGGTTCTATTTGCACTCTCAAAGTTCTTCGAATACACCGTTTCTTTATTTAGAGGGTTTTTAAAGAAAAAAAATTACCAATTTTTATTGACAAAAACTGCATTGGTCCCACATTTTGAGTGATTATTGTGTTACATTATTGCCAATAAAGTACGCTATCTTATGTCTTAGTAGCTTGCATGAATCCCATCACAATCATAGTCAGTATTTCAAGTACTGTCAAGTTGACTACGTTTCCAGTTGTACATAATGAAGAAAATGTTGGTTTGGGGAGCATTTGAAAATTGACATTTCAGTCACGTTGATTTTTATTCCTGTGTTACATTTGTACCAGAAAGAATCTGCAAACCAGGGTGAGTAAGCTCTGATTGTAATTAACAGAAGAGCATGTAACATTTCAAGTTCTTCAACATTTACTGAACAAGTAGGGTGGGTTGGTTTGCTCAGTTTGCTGGGCTTCTGTCTCGTGATGTGGAGCAACGTCAACAGCTCCGGTTCAATTCCCGTACCAGTTATTTATGAAAGCCCTGCCTTATTAACCTTGCCCCTCACCTGAGATATGGTGACCCTCAGGTTAAATCACCACCAGTCAGGTCTCAAAGAGGAGGGCAGCCTCTGGTCCGATGGTGAGATTTACATTTATAATGACTGATGTTGATTTGAGGATGTGGTCCAGAAACATTTCTGAACTTAGCTCTCTTCTCTACCTGCAGTTGGAGATATGCTTCTTTCCGCAATTCTTCAGATCAGGCCTGAAAAATGAATCTATCAATGACAGCAACTACTCAGGAGCTTGAAATTGGCATTCAGAACTGGACACTGCAATAAAAGTCACTGGTGTCAATCATTGGAATGATTGATAAAAGTTCTTAAAATCAGGTGATAATATTGACAAAAGTTGTTTGGGAAGGTTCTGTCTAAATTTCAGTGGGTAAATTTGGTGCACAGTATGGAATGAGCATATACAGACAAGAAATTCTCTGGTCAATTCTGAAAATTGTGCGTAGTCCATAATCCCAAGGAGAACTCTATTGAGCCTCAACATTTGTGGCTTAGAGAAAGGCAAACACATGCACTTGTGTTTCTGTTGCACATCATATGCCCATAGATTGTAGGAGAATTGTGCACAAAATAGATTGCAAGGTAATTGTGCTCAAGGCTCAATTGTGTCAAGCTCTGCTGCAGTAGTTCTCCATATCTGAGGAGACTATGGGGGGGGGGGGGGGGGGGGGGGAAAGAGACAGGGAGAAGAGAGACAGGGAGAAGAGAGACAGAGAGAGAGAGACACACAGAGAGAGAGAGAGAGAGAGAGAGAGAGAAAGAGACACATACGCAAACATACACACAGAGGGAGGGACAGAGGGAAAGAAAGAGACAGAGACAAAGAGAGACAGAGTCAAAATTTCATTATAAGGGTGCTTCCATTATGACAAAGTCCAGACAGATTTCTGTGATTGCACAAACACAAAGCATACAAGCCAAAAGGGAAGTATTTCAGTCCATGGCAAGACAAACCGAGCCAGTTTACGGCGGTAAAAATACATTTCCTACTGGAAACATATTATTCCCACATACTTATAAATGTATTTATAAACATGCATAAATTCTCCACATACTTTCCTCTTTTGATTACAAATAAAGGCATGGTACAACAAGAAATAGCATTTTTTGTGTACTTTCAATATCGCTAATGGCTAAGGTACTTCACGAGAGCATAGTCAAACAAACTTTGCCACAAAGTGATAGAAGATGATGTTTGGAAAAGCAACGAAAAGCTTGGTTAAACGGATAGATTTTAAGGAGTCTTAAAGGAGGAGAGAAAGAGGGAATTCCAGAGCTGGGAGCCTAGAGAGCTGAGATCATGACAGTCAATCATGGGACTAAGGAAACTTAGGGGTGTCCAAAATATAGACGCTCTCTTAGTGTATGGAAGTAATTTGTAAGTTATTCATAGCCACACTCTAATAAAGAGTTGTTGCTACGTACACTGCACTCTGTTATGTATGTGGCTAGGTCTTGCTCCATGATTGATTTTTGGGTTTCAGATGCTTGAAGTTCCACATCCTTTTGTTCAAGTGCTGTTTCCAGCTCAGAAACTTTACGATGCAAATGGGTGACTTCTTGATCCATCTAAAAAAAAACACAGAATATCAAATAGACAACCAGAGATAACTTTAAATGCACATCATATCCAAAATTTCTGATTGATAGTTGGTATTACACTTCAAATTCTATTTCCTACTCTGCTTATTTTAGCTACAACTCACAAGTGAAGATGAAGGAGGCCATTGAGTCTAACTCAGCTTATTGATCCACTAAAACACCTACAGACCTTCCTGCATTACAATATCCCAACTGTCTCATCCATCATTCCAAGGTCTTTGCATGTGATCCTACTTGGAAAATCAACCAATTGCTCAGTGTGTGAAGAAATTCTGCTTCAGTTCTACATATACCTTTTACCAATTTGAACCGGTGTTCCTCTGTTCAAATGTCATAACTTGTCATATTTAACATTTAATTTGAAGTTGTGTTCCAGACGTACCTTTTATAAAATTATGTTTCATATCCCCTTCATAAAACACGCTCTCAGCAACATTCAATATTATTGGTATATCTCACTATGCATTATTTTGATAGCAAGTATCATCCCATGGGTTTTCACTATTACCTTCAAAGTGCACACATTTCCCTAATGACTACTTGACCAAAAGAGTATATGGTAAAAGTGTGCAATTACCACGTGACAAGTCCAACACATAGAGGTGCTAGCATTTGTTGGCAAAAATCATTAGCAACATTTCAGAAACAGACCATTTGGCAGTGAATGGAGACCAGTGGTATGATTCCACTATTTAAGTAGCAAGAACTTGACCATGAGACCAGTTATCTTAATCTTAGTTGGCAGGAAGGCAATAGAGTACTGAAGATGGTGACTTCATCTGTCAAAAAGGAGCAGCATAAGCAAAATATGGATTGAAGAAAACAGCCGACAAATCAAAGTTAGTATTTCCATAAAGTCTTTCATACGATCTCCTCAAAGAACTACAAAATTAAATTTAGTAGCAAATCAGTTAGAAAAAAAGTATTAGAAATAAGGCAGCAGAGCAACATTTAAGATGTATCTTGATAGACACATGAACGGGCAGGGAATGGAGGGATATAGATTGTTTGGGCAATAAGTAGCAGATCTAAATAAGTGGATGGCACAGGTTTGTGGGCCGAAGGGCCTGTGCCTGGGCTGTACTGTTCTTTGTAGCACACCATCATGAGCAAAATTCTCAAGGTAGAAAATTGATTATTGAAGTACAGATCAACATTTAGTTCTCAGCAATCATAATCTTAATAATTATTAAAATTGTATAAGTTACACAGGCCATGGGAAGTTACAGATTCATGATAACTGGAAGTTAAGAGCCTGGAGTTTCCAATGTAACTATGCCATAAGAACAGCATTACATTGATTTTTCGTGCCACGGTAATTTACACGCAACTGATTCTTGCTAATTTTACAAAAATTCATCTCTGCACACAAACGTCCCCCCGGAAACTAATCACTTGCATTACTCTATGCTGACACAAAAAGTCAGCACACACAGCTTTCCTGACTGAGTAGTCATTGACTATTCGCGTAAATGGAAGAGTAATTGTATTTTTCAGATCGAAAACCTGTTTTCTTTCAGAAACTGACCCTTTTATTCATAAATCCTCGAGAAGAAATAAATTCTTATTTCCAACTATTATAAATCATTTTAAATATTATGAAGAATCAGCAGCATTAACCCAAATACTTTTTCCACGTTTCCCTTCAGTGCACCTTCAACTCAATGATATAGTCCAGGAGCAACTATTCAACCGATTGTGTGTGTGCCAGCTCTCTGAAGAGCCACCCAATTAGTCTCACTTCGCTGCTCTTCCACCACAGCAATGAAAGCGATCCTACCTAAAGAATTTATCCATTCCCCTTTTGAATGTTACTACTAGATTTGCTTCTGTCACCTTTCAGGCAGTGATTTCCAGATCATAACTCTGCGCACAATGTACTTTTTCCTCATGTTGCCTGCGATCGTTTTGCCATCTATGTCCTCTAGTTATCAAACCTGCCACCACTTGAAACAGTTCATTGGGATTTATTCTATCAAATAGATTCATGATTTTGAAGGTCTTTATCAAATTTCACCTTGGCTTTCTCTGGCCTCTTCATCGTGGCACCTACCATACCTTCCCCATAGCCTTGGTACTCTTCAGAAAATGTGGTCTACTCCTTACTATTTACTCAGAGTTTTATTCAGAGTTTGGTCATCTGCAAATATGGAAATTGTGTCTTAGATATCCAAATGCTGGTCATTAATCTATATTAAACAGAGGAGTGGGCACAACACCAACTCCTGGGTTCGGTTGCTGGCATTCCTGTCCGAGTCTCTTTCTCTCTCCCCTCCCCCGGAACACAACCATCCTTTGTGGTGGAGGCAGCCCACCATTGGCCAACGGCGGGACCTTCTAGTCTCTGAAAAGGAGGTTTCCCGTTGTTCGTACTCTCCGCTGCCGGGGAACCCACGGCGGGGGACATTGCCGTCAGCGGGATCGAAAGATTGTGCCAGTGAGAATGGCTGAAAAATCCCACCCTTTGTCTATCAGGTTGTTGATCAGCCTGTAAAGCTAACAAACTGACACTTGGAGGACATCATTGCACACTTCCCTCCATTCCGAAAAACAACAATTCACCATTACTGTCACTTGGCCAATTTTGTGCCCACACAACCACTGTCCCTTTAATCCAAAGGTTTCAATTTTGCTAACAAGGCTATTATATAGCACTTGAAACATTTTAGAAAGTCAATACAGCTAACACCAACCGCATCACACTCATTAATCTTCACCATCACTTCAAAAGGACTTAAGTTAGTCAAACAGGACAAGGGGGGTGGTGGTCGGATTCTCCGTCCTGCCTCACCCGTTTTCTGGTGCGGCATGCCCCCGCCGGCAGCGAGATCCTCTGCCCCACCAGACAGCCAATGGGGTTTCCCCATTGTGGGCACCTCCACGCAGTCAGAAAATCCGCGGGCCTGAGTGCACTGCTGGCGAAGTAGAGGATCATGCCGACGGTGAATCCAGCCCGACATTCTTTAAGAAATTTGTGGGAACTTTCACTTATTAACCCATACTTTTCCAAGTGTCAATAATATTGTTGCGTACTTCTCTCTAAAAGTTTGCCCATCATGGGCATCAGGATGGTTACTCATTCTCGCCAGTTTGTACTTCTCCCCTTTTTTGAGCAGGGTGTAACATTACAAACCTCCAGTCCCCTGGCAGAAGTCTCACTTCTTAAGGAGGATTGTGGCCAGAGCCTCCACAAGTTTCTTCAGCAATCTGGAATGAAATCCATCCAGATTGGGTGGCTTTTCTACAATGAGCATGACCAACCTTTAAGCATAACAACAACAGCTTGCACTTATATAGAACCTATAACTTGCAAAAACAGCCCAAGGTATTTCAGAGGTACATTATAGAACAACATTTGACACCAAGCCACCTAAAATGATTTTAGAGAACGTATCAAAAGGTTTGATCAAAGAGCTAAGTTTTAAGGAGTGCCTGAAAGGAAAAAGCGGGCTAGAGCGTCTGAAAGCAATGGCTTCAGTCTTCCCAATACTTGACACACACACGCACGCACACGCACGCACGCACACACAACCACAACACAACAATTACACAACATACACACTAGTCCCACACAGCTGGATTAATGTTGGGAGGCATTGGAGAAGGATCTTGCGACAACTGTGTCCAAGGCCGCACACTGGTAGAAAAGGTCACAGGGTATAGTTTGCCTTTTCACAGCCACTCATGTCATTTCTGACTTTCATACAAAATATTACAGTACTGTAACAGGGGTGGAAACTTGAATGGAGGGCTTCAAACAAGGAGTTCCAGGAAAGATGGGAACAAATTTGCTTGGCCGTAAATATTCAAGGACTTGAGAGAAAAGGGAGATTGCACGAGGGACGATAGTTGGCAAGGACGGAAGGGTCAGTTTATTTACGCAAGGGGTGATGATGGCAGATTTGAAAAAAAAAGAGAAGGAAATAACCTGAAGTGAAAGAACCGTGAGCAGCATCAGCTAACATGGCAGCCAGGAAGGAAAGGTGGGCGCCAATAATTTTTGAGGAATCCAATTGAGAGCAGGGAAGTGGATCTCATGTTTATAAAGATTAGCTCAGGGAGCACACAGAAACTAGAGAAAGAAACAAGTTCAGGGTTTCGGCAGATGGAGCTTTAAACATATGGCCTGGTTTTGTGGGGGGGGGGGGGCAGGCAGTTGTTATGGTGGTTTTAATCTTAATAACAAAAAAATTCATGAACTCCTCACACTTGTAATTGGAGATGTGAGTGAAGGTAACAGGAGAGATGGGCTTAAGAAGATGGCTTTAAGTGAAGAAGCAGCGATTACTACTACATTCCAGGATGTTCCCAAAATAGTAAGCAGATATCACAGGAGAGCAGGATCCAATAGTTCTTCATGTGGTCCACCCAGATATAGCAGCAAATGTCTAAGCCAGGTGTCCATTATATTAGTTCCAGGTTGTAGCCCATGGATTTAAGGAGATGAGGGCCAAAACAGGGTAAGCACTCAGACATCGAGATAATGGGCACAAGTGCCTCCTCTTTATTTATTTCTAGCCGACAGAAGTTTTCTTACTACCTCCTCCATCACCATGATAAAGAACATTCAATCTAAATGCACAAATTGCAAGATCCAGAGCATTCCCCATAGAACTGTATTAATATATAGATCATCGAGAAATAAATATGGCTGTGACTTTTCATTCTACCACTTAAGTCCTTTAAGTAACTAAAGGACAACTGCAGAGTACTTACCTTTTTGTTATTGTGAGATTTTCTGAGGTGGAGATTGAGTCATTGGGGGTGGTGCGATTTTGCAATTATCAATCAAAATAAATGGTGGTCTAATTCAGCAATACAATGAGGAAGATGGTTGTATGAACAACTGTGAAGCAGTTGTAGCTACTTTCCAAACTCAGTTTCTTAATATTACACGTTTGAGCTTACTAATTAATTGCACGATTACCTTATTAGTAAGTTTGATTATTTTTAATTAATTTTTTTTTAAATTCAAATGTGTTCCCATATATTTAATTTATCCATGGGATGTTAATGTAATTGAAAAGGCCAGCACTTATTGTGTATTCCTAATTGCCCTTGATATGGTGGAAGTGAGCTACCTTCTTGAACCATTAAAGTCCATCCGATGTAAATACACCCATACTGCTGTCAGGGAGCTCCAGGAATTTATTCTGGTGACAAAGAAGGAATGGAAATGTAGTTCCAAGTCAGGATTGTGTGCACTTGGAGGGGGGTTTGTCAGGCATGGTGTTCCCAAGCATTTTCTAGGTGGTATAGGTTACAGGTTTGGAAGGTGCTATTGAAGTTGCTGCAGTGCACCTTGTAGATGGTACACACTGCGGCCAGTATGTACCAATGGTGAAACAAAGTGGTGGATGATGTATCAATCAAGCAGGCTGCTTTGTCCTGGATGGTACAGCATTGAACCTCTTGTGTGGGGTTGGATTTGAACAACCAGGCAAGTGAATAATATTCCATACTCCTGACTTGTGCCTCGCCAAAGCAGACAGGCTTTGGGAAGTCACGAGGTGATTTACTCACAAATGGATTCCCTAGCCTCTGATCTGATCTTGTAGTTACAGTATTGATTTGGGTGGTTCAGATAGGCTACTGGTTAACAGTGACCCCCCAGGACGTTGATGGTGGGGTGAGGGATCCATGATGGTAATGCCATTAAATGTCAAGGAAATACAATTAGTCGTTCTTGTTAGAGATGGTCATTGTCTGGCAATTTGCAAATGTTACATGCCATTATCAGCTCAAGCCTGAATGTTGGCCAGCTCTTACTGCATGTGAAAATGGACTGTTTCGCTCTCTAATCAACTTTACTGGACATGACTGAAACAATTATAAATTTAACCATCACGCCAGGCATTTAGAATACAGAATTAGAATGCACGATACTGCCCTTGAGTTCACTCTTTTTATACCAATTTTTACATTCTGGCAATGTCAAATGGGCACTGCAGGAAATTTGGGATTAATACAGTATTGGTAAGATCAACATAGAAAGAGACAAATCTCTGCAAGTACGATCAAAGAAACTATAGGCATAATATAATATAATATATGCTTTTACAAAACAATGCAAAATTCCACAAGCAAGTGATCAGGTCTAAGCTCTGCAATCCTGCCACATCCAGTTGTGAATGGTGGTGGGCAATTAAACAATTCAGTGAAAGAGGAGGCCCCACAAAGTTCTGAAGTTGTTTAGTAGGGGGAGTTAATTTTGATCAAAGCTCATAGAGATAAGTCTGTTAGGGTGGAGAGATGAAGGTTGGTAGATCCATCCTGGAGGTGGACTGCCAATACTCTGCTGCCCCAACGGCAGAGTTGTTAGTGGAGAGGAAGAAGCTCCAGGTGGAGTTTGAATTGGTGTTGATGGGGATGGCGGTGAGCCAGCTTCATCATGCGAGGACATTTTACAAGTAGAGGGAGAAGGCCAGTTGAGATGGCAGGCACCTTCTTGGGTGATAGCTCAGGTTAGGGGGGGGGGGGGGGGGGGGGGTGTTGGTTTCTGCCCCAGAAAATCAATGAGGTATTTGAGGTCTTTTACCGAAGGCTATACAAATCTGAGCCTCTGGAGGAAAACTTGACAGTTTCTGGATGGGTTGGTCTTTCCGGTGATGGATAGGGAAAGAGGACAGGAGTTAGAGGCGCCGCTCAGGCTGGAGGAAATTACAAAATATATTTGTTCTATGCAGTCATGGAAGGCAACGGGCCTGGACGGGTTCCCCAAGGAATTTTATAAACAGTTTGCAACTGTGTTGGGGCCACAGCTGTTGAGACATGTTTGACGATTCTCTATTCCGAGGGTTGTTGCCGGCCACACTGGCGCAAGCATCAATCTCCTTCATCTTGAAAAAGGATAAAGACCCCATGGAGTGTGGATCATATTGGCCCATTTCGGTGTTGAATGCTGATGCAAACCTATTGGCTAAGATGTTGATAACTTATTTGGAGGGGTACCTGCTGGGGGTGATTTCTGAGAATCAGATGGGTTTTGTTAAGGGTTGGCAGTTGTCAGCATTAGAAGGTTTTTGAGTGTGTTGCTGACGCCCCTGTTGGGATCCGATGGACGTGAAGAAGCGTTTGACTGGGTGGAGTGGCGGTGCCTTTTTGAGGTACTGGGGT
This sequence comes from Scyliorhinus canicula, assembly GCF_902713615.1. Classification (NCBI taxonomy): domain Eukaryota; kingdom Metazoa; phylum Chordata; class Chondrichthyes; order Carcharhiniformes; family Scyliorhinidae; genus Scyliorhinus; species Scyliorhinus canicula. The sequence continues at coordinate 66,326,539 of NC_052146.1, forward strand.
GCTTTGGCTTTGGGCCTAAATTCATTTCATGGATTAGGCTGATGTACAGGGCCACCACTGCGAGCGTCCGTACCAACACATTAGGTGCGGGATATTTTCGGTCGTATAGGAACAAAAGGCAGCGATGTCTACTTTCCCAGTAACTGTAAAAAGTCTTACAACACCAGGTTTAAGTCCAAGAGGTTTGTTTGGAATCTCTAGCTTTCACAGCGCAGATCCGTCGTCAGGTGAGTGATGAACTCACCTGATGAAGGAGCTGCGCTCCGAAAGCTCGTGATTGTTAACCCATACTGCCAACCCCTGGGAGAGAATGTTTTTAGATATTTGTAGGTACGGAACTTTGTACAAAAGGAACTCTTTTTATTTCCACGATTACTGGCATCTTCTCTTAAGGATAAGGCAGTCTTTTTTTCAATAAATTTAGAGTACCCAATTATTATTTTTTCCCAATTAATGGGCAATTTAGCATGGCCATTCCACCTAACCTGCTCATCTTTGGGTTGTGAGGGTGACACCCACGCAAACACGTGGAGAATGTGAAGGCGCTGTCTTTTGACAAGATAGGGGAAAGGAGGATATCACATATGTATGGGCAATTAATGGAGCAAGAGAGGGATTCGCTGGAGGAAGTAAAGGGGAAATGGGAGGAAGAGTGTGGAATGAGGTGCTGCATAGGGTCAATTCTACTTCCTTGGGTGCAAGACTGAGTTTGATTCAGTTTAAAGTTGTACATAAGGCTCACATGACCAGGGCACATATGAGTGGCTTCTTTCCAGGTGTAGAGGATAGATGTGAGCGTTGCTTGAAGGGGCCGGTGAACCACTCACTAAGTTGGTTAAGTTTCGGGCTTCCTTCTTCGTGACAATATCAGAGATTCTGGAAGTTAGAGTGGAGTTGTGCATAATGGTGGTTATCTTCCCAATGTGACAGGCTTGCCAGGGATGCAGGGTGGGAAGAAGCCGATGTCTTGGCCTTTGCCTCTCCAGTAGCCCGGAGGCAAGTCCTGCTCGGATGGAGGGCATCAACGCCACCTAAGGCTTCAGCATGGTTGGGGGAATTGTTGGAATTCCTGCATTTGGAAAAGTTAAAGGATGCCCATAAGGTGATCAGAGGAGGGGCTTTAGTCTAGGTAGCAGCGTTTTAACCTTCTTTAAGGAGCTGGTGGTAGTCAGCAATTAGGCGGGGCGGTTAGTCAAGAGGGGTATGGGGGAGAAGGGGCTGGGAGGGGGGAGTGTTCTGGGTAATCACGGTAAAGACGGGCCTGGGGGTGGGGATAGTTTTATTAAAAATTGTACGTTGCTGCTTGACCTTTTTGTATGTTATAAATTGAAAATTTTCTAACTAGAATTATATTTTGTGTTCCAGAATTTGCTGTGCCCCTCGCCAAGCTGTTTCACTATGGCTATGGCACTGGCATCTACCTGGCAATGCAGGAAAATTGCCCATGTATGACCTGTACACAAGAAGCGGAACATATGCAACCCGGCCAATTGGCGCTCCATCAGTCAACTCTCTATCACTAGTAAAGTGATAGAACAGAGCTATCAAGTAGCACTTAGTTAGCAATAACCTACTTACGGATGCTCACTTTGGGTTTTCGCCAGGGTCACTCAGCTTCTGACCTCATTGCAGCTTTGGTTCCAACATGGACAAAAGAGTTGAACTTCAAGGGTGAGGTAAGAGTGCCCTCAACATCGGATATGTAACATGTGTCTAAGTATGACATCAAGGAGCCATGGCAAAACTGGAATCAATGGGAATCAGGGGGAAAACACTCTACTGGATGGAGTCATACTTGGCACAAAAGGAAGATGGTTGTGGTGGTTGGAGCTCTCAGCTCCAGGACATCACTTCAGGAGTTCCCCAGGTTAGTGTCCTAGGCCCAACGATCTTCGGCTGCTTCATCAATAACCATCCTCCCATCAGAAGATCAGAAACGGGGATGTTTGCGGATGACTGCACAATGTTCAGCACCATTGGCGACTCCTCAGATACTGAAGAAGTTCATGTCAAAATGCAGCAAGACCTGGACAATATTCGGGCTTCGGCTGACAAGTGGCAAGTTACATTTGCGCCAAACAAATGTCAGCTAATGACTATCTCCACGAAGAGGGGATCTAACCATCGCCCCATGACATTCAATGCCATTACCATCACGGAATCCACCCCCAATCAACATTCTGGGAGTTACTGTTGACCAGAAACAGAACTGGACTAGCCATATAAGTAGTGTGGTTACCAGAGCAGGTCAAAGACTAGGAATCCTGTGGCTGGTAACTCACCTCCTTAACCCCAAAGCCTGTCCACAGTTACAAGGCTCAAGTCAGGAATGCACTGATATACTCTCCACTTGCCTGGATGAGTGCCGCTCCAACAGCACTCAAGAATCTCAACACCACCCAGTACATAGCAGCCCGCTCAATTGCTACCTCTTCCACAAACATTCAATCCTTCCACCACCAGTGAACAGTGGCAGCAGTGTGTACCATCTACAAGATGCATTGGAGGAACTTATCAAGGTTCCTGAGGTAGCACCTTCCAAATCTATGACCACTCCCATCTAGAAGGACAAGGGCAGCAAATACCTGAGAACCCCACCACCTGGAGGTTCCCCTCAACGTCACCCACCATCCCGACTTGGAAATATATCGGCCATTCCTTCACTGTCGCTGGGTCAAGATCATGGAATTTCCTCCCTAACAGCACTTTGAGTGTACCTACACCTCAGGGACTGCAGCGGTTCAAGAAGGCAACTCACCACCACTTTCCGAAGGGCGGTAAATGCAGACCGAGCAATATCACCCACATCCCATAAATGAATGCAGATAAAGAACACTTACAAAATCTGCGTAGCTCACTATGAGATCACACTCAACGGTCTGAACATATATGTCCAATATTATGGCAAAGAATATGACAAACCTCAAACAAGGGCTGCGGGGGTGAGGTAGGCGTGTGGGAAAAGAGTAAAAATAAAAAAAGAGGCAGTGTCATCCATCTGGCAAACTAATAACAGTTAGGAGAAATCTGGAACCTTTATCCCTGCCAAATGTACAAAAACAAGTCAGATAAAAGAAAAACTGGTGTAATTTATGCCATGTGTACCTTATGACATGTATCCTGTGTCTCCTGGAGTTCTTTGTTCTTTAAGAGCAGTTTTTTTTCCAGAGAGTTAGTCTTGGCTGGAGAGTCCATCCGTGATGTTACTGAACTGGAAACAAGAATGGAATTACTTTAGGAATTTGTTTCAGTCGCAGTGCTTCATTGATTTTAAATACACTGAGGGCAACTATAAATGTAGATGGCCAGAATTTGTTCATGTGGTGGTACGTAACTCACTTAACACTGAAGTTGTGGGAGGAAGAAAAGGAGGAGGAAGAGATCAGAGTGAGTGAGAAATATGGATCCTGGTCAATTACACCATTTGGCAAAAAAGTCTGCACTAAAATCTAAGCACAACCATGATCCCAAGCCAGATGACAGAAGGTCGCTCACCATCAGAGCCCAGAGTTATGCTGCTGCTGCCATCAGGATCATTAAACCCATCAGACACAACATGCTGCAGTTGGCATTTTATATTGCTCAATATGTTTTAACTGTAAAGCTGCACCCTGCTATCTATACTGATTGTGGAAGAATCAATCTTGGACTAATAGCTTACCTTACCACTCAGTAAAAGTGAAATCACTGAAACTTTCAATCATGCTTCAGCAGATAAACTGCAAATCCAAGTGCAATGGGGAAGAACATCAAGCACGAGACATCAATTTTGAGAGACAAAGCAAAGATCTACCACATCAATGGAACCCAGTTCAGTCTGTTTATTCAAAGTTTATCGTATTGAAATTATCAACAATCGGAATGATGATTCCAGACCAGGTAATTATAACATCCACACCTGCTCAATGGAGTTTGATAGAAGGCCAAGGGTCAGTGGATTAGCGTGACTCATGGCAATGGCCTCAAGCATTTTTTACTTTATTATGACATAGGTGACATTATCAGGTCTCAATTATTGCCAACCCCAGATGTACCAAGATGATTTTGGTTGACCTTCTTTAGTGTTGGTTTTTACCACCTGCTGATGATGGAGAAAAAGGTTCAATCACACAGTTTGAGATAGCAAAGATCTGACTAGGATTAGTGAACCAGTTGAATTTTTGTTAACAATTTGACAACTTTCATGGTTATCATTTTCTTGTGCTAGTCTATTTCACAATTTGTAATCATGGAATTCTAACTCTGTCTAGGTACTTGGTAGAGTACCATAATCACGAGAGTGATATACCCATTATAATTATGGTCATTCGACCTCAGAAGCCGGCACTGTCATTTAGCATGCCTATTTCAAAAGCTCTGGAGTGAAAAAGAACAATTGGCATGACCATTATGTTCACATTTTGGTAGCCAGGTAAAATATGTGCTATGACCAAGTACTGAGATGAGTTATTGGCAACATATACATTGCTTCAGTCGGAGTAATGTTAGATTCACTACCTTAAAAATTGACTGGTTTATTCTAGGAGAGAAGATAAATCTCATCAAACCAACAAGATACTGCTGTTAACACGTTAGGAAATACTCGTTGCCAATATCTCACGGTTGCACGTGATATGAAATTGTGGTAAACGATGAGTTTAGTAACCTCTAGTAATTGGTGTCATACCTAGTGCAAAGGAAGTTTGCAGTAGTCAATGGAGGTCAAACGTCTTAGCCCTAGGACATCACTGCAGGAATTCCTCAGGGTAGAGTCCTGGGCCCAACCATCTTCAGCTGCACATCATGGTCTTCCTTCCATCATAAAGTAAAAGTGCAATGTTCGCTGATGATTGCAGAATTTTTAATTTGCATCTCCTCAGATTCAGAAGCATTTTGTGCCTATGTGTAACACAACCTCGACAGTATTCATGATTGGATTGATAAGTGGCAAGTGACATCTGCGCCAAACAAATACCAAGCAATGACCATCTTTAACAAGAAAGAATCGAGCCATTGCACCTTAACATTCAACAACATTACTACAGGGCGACACAGTAGCAGTGGTTAGCACTGTTGCTTCACAGCTCCAGGGTCCCAGGTTCGATTCCTGGCTTGGGATTCTGTTTGTGCGGAGTGTCTCCCAGTGTCTAAGTGGGTTTCCTCCGGGTGCGCCAGTTTCCTCCCACAGTGTGAAGATGTGCAGGTTCGGTGTCCTTAGTGTCCAAAGAGGTTGTCTGGGGTTGCTGGGATGGGGTGGGTGGAAGTGTGGGCTTACGTGTGGTGCTTTTTCTGTGGACCGGTGCAGACTCGATGGGCCGAGTGGCCTCCTTCTGCACTATAAATTCTTAATAATATTGCAGGATCACCTACCATCAATGTCCTGGGGATTGGAATTGACCAAATACGTGGCTGGACCAGCCATATAAACATGGCTACAAGAGGCCAGAGGCTAGGAACCCTGCAGCGAGTAACCCATCTCCCGACTCCCCAAAGTCTATCCACCATCTACAAGTCAGGAGTGAGATGGAATGCTCTCCACATTGCCAGACACCGTGCAGCTCTAACCACAGACACCACCCAGAGCAAACCATTTGATAGGCACCCCGTTCACCATCTTAAATATTCATTCTATCTACCAAAGGCACACAGTGACAGCATCCACAAAATGCATTGCAACAACTTCATGCCTCCTTCAACAGCATCTTCCAAATCTGTGATGTCTGTATAAAGAAGGACAAGGGCAGCAGGTGCATAGGAATACCACCACCAGGAAGTTACCCTCAAGGTCACACACCACCTTGGCTTGAAATTTTGTTATTGTTCCTTCACTGTTTCTTGATCATATGCCTAGGAATCCCTTTCTATAAGCAGTGCAGGTGTACCCACACCAGGCGGTCTGCTACAGTTTAAGATGGCTCACACCTTTTCAAGGGTAATTAGAGATGGCAACAAATGCCAGCCTTGCCAACAATTCCAGCATACCACAAAAGGATAGAAATAAATGACTTTGGGCAGCACGGTGGTGCAATGGTTAGCACTGCTGCCTCACAGCCCCGAGGTCCCAGGTTCGATCCTGGTTCTGTGTCACTGTCCATGTGGAGTTTGTACATTCTCCCCGTGTTAGCGTGGGTTTCACCCGCACAACCCAAAGATGTGCAGGGTAGGTGGATTGGCCAAGTTAAATTGCTTCATGAAGGCATAAACATACTAGTAAAAGGGAAGGACATGAAAGATAAATTATAACTCACACATATGTGAAATGAGACATTTTGATTGAAAGAATGAGGAAGCAATATCATTTTGAAGGAGAGGTAAGAGCAGATGAGGCCTGGAAGTGTATGTACATAAATCTTTGAAAGTTGCAATGCAACTCGAGACCGCGGTTTTAAAAAAGAAACATCATTGGGGCATGGTGGCACAATAGTTAGCACTGCTGCCTCACAGCTCCAGGGACCCGGGTTCAATTCCGGCCTCGTGTGGAGTTTGCATTTTATCCTCTTGGCTGCATGGGTTTCCTCCGGGTGCTCGGGTTTCCTCCCACAGTCCAAAGATGTGCAGGTTAGGTGGAGTGGCCATGCTAAATTGCCCAAAAGTTAGGTGGGGTTGCTAGGTGGGGTGCTCTTTCCGGGGAGCGGTGCAGACTCGATGGGCCGAATGGCCTCCTGCACTGTAAATTCTATGACTCTATATGATTCTGTGATCTAGGCTTTACTAATATCCAAATATCGCATAAAGGCATGAAATTATGTTTAGAAAAGACCTGTTAGACCTCGGATGGGAGTGTTGTGTTCAATTCTGGGCACCATTCGGAAGATCTTGGGAGGGTACAGAAGAGACGTCCTCAATGGCTACCAGGGATGTGGAATTTCAGTTATGTTGAAGCAGCTTGGGTTGTTTGCCTTCGAGGATAGAAGTTGAGGAAACTTGATAAAGTGTTAAAATTGTGGATAGTTTTGGTAGGGTAAATAAAGCACACCATTTGCAATGGCATGAGAGTGGAGGACTAGAGTGTGCAGATACAAGGCAATTGACAAAAGACCCAGGGGCAGCATGAAGAAATATTATTTTTGTTTAATGTTTTTAGTGAAGGTTTTTACATACAAGCAGCAAGGGTAACTTCCCAAACACTCGTTTCAGGGTCTTTTTCTGGACCCTTCACTGCACAATTGGCAGTTATTTGGTTTTTTACAAATGGGTGGTGCCTTCCCTCCACCTCCCAACCCTATTGTTGTTGGACCCATCCCCTTTCTCCCCCAGGCCTGTTTTCAGGACCCCTGGTGCTCTCTTGCCGGATGGGGTCATTATCACTTCAGCGGGCGCCTGATGTTCGCAGTTAGCTGTCTACCCTTAACCGAGTCTGTCTGGTCTTCTGCAACCACCTCTGGTACGCAGTTCTGCACCCTCTTAGTCAGGACTTTTGCGAGCATTTTCGCGTCCACATTGAGCAGCGAAATGGATCTGTATGATCCTCACTCTATCGGGTCTTTGTCCTTTTTGGGTATCAGCGATATGGTGGCCCGTCTTAGCATTGGAGGCAGGGTGCCTCTCGCTGGTGAACCTGCGAATGTTTCCTGCAGGTGTGGGGCCAGTGCCGTCGCAAATGTTTTGTAGAAGTCCACCGGAAACCGATTCTCCGCCTGCATGGAGCTGATGCTCTCCATGACCTCTCCCAATCCAAAGGTGCCTCTGCTCTCTCCGATTATCGTTCCTTATGACTAGCATGTCCAGTCCATCGAGGAACCGATCCCCAAATCCCCATCGGAGGATTCAGAGGTGTACAGTCCCCCGTAGAAGGCCTCAAATGCTTTGTTGACTTCTTTTGGTTCAGCTATCAATCTGCCTCGATTACCCTTCACCTGGGCTATTTCCTCGTGGCTGCCTGCTTTCTCAGCTGGTGAGCCAGCAGATGGCTAGCCTTTTCTCCATGCTTGTAAAAGGTCCCTTGTCTGGCGGAGTTGGTGCACTGCTTTCCTGGGTCCATTGTTGCTTTTTCCTCCTTGCCAGAAGCTGTGCGGTCGGGGCCTCAAGAGTACCGCCTGTTGACCTCCAGAATGGAGTCTATCAGTTGTTGCCTAGCTGCCCTCTCTTTCCTATATCTGCAAGCCTTACAGGCAATTATTTTTTCCCCTAAATCACAGTCTTCAGGTGAGACAGCCCCATTCCGGTTGTTAGTTACGTACTCGCCTATGGCCTATGATTTTTTTTGGCAGAAGACTGTTGTCAGCCAAGAGGGTCGTGTCCGACACGCACGTGGGACGTTGGCCATGGTCCATCTACAACCTCACATCCTTGTAATGTGGAGTGTGTTCCAAGATCACGATGGCAGGGTATTCCGCTTCTGCTATTTCTGGAAGCACTGATTTTCCCACTACAAAGTCGGCGATGCGGGTGTACACCTTATGTTCTGGCGAGAAAAACAAAAATTCCTTCTCATCCGGGTGCATGAACTGGCATGGGTCCACTGGCCCCATCTGTTCCATAAACGTTCCTAGTTCCCTAGCCATGCCTGCCATTTTCCCTGATCTGGGGTTTGATCTGTCTGTCCTTGGATCCTGTACAGTTAAAGTCTCGCTCCATTATCAGTCAGTGCATGTCTACGTGGTGGCGGTTGCCGTCGTCGTCGTCCTCATCACCATCCTCAACATCATAATATTTATTATTGTCACAAGTAGGCTACATTAACACTGCAATGAAGTTACTGTGAAAATCCTATGGTTGCCACACTGTGGCGCCTGTTTTGGTACACTAAGGGAGAATTCAGAATATCCAATTCACGTAACAAGCACGTCTTTCGGGACTTGAGAGAGAAAACCGGAGCACCCGGAGGAAACGCACACAGACACGGGAGAACGTGCATACTCCGCAGACCCTGGTGCTGTGAAGCAACAGTACTACCCACTGTGGTACCGTGTCACCCATCCCCTCAAGTGTTTCTCTTGGAGGAAGACTGTGTCGGCTTTCAAGTGGGCGCAGACTCTGGGTCTTTTCTCTGGGCAGTTGAGTCCCCTGATATTCCGGGTGACTATTCTGATGGGGGGAGTTTTGTCCCCTTTTACTGCGGGATCAACCATACTTACCTTGTGGATGAGGTCCTGCAGTCCGGAGTTTCCCTTTGCTAATGGGCCATCCAGAATGACTACGGTCACCGTTCACACCATGAGGCTGAGCCCCTACACCTCAGGGTTTCGCTTTGTCCGGGGGCCACCCAACATGGTCACCAACTCTGTACGCCATGTGGGTGAGCCCCTGCCCTCCTGGGTTTCCCTTTGTTCAGGGACACTCCTGGCCGCTTGCAGTGCCATCTTGTTCCACATTTCCAAAATCGACCTGCTGAGCCAGTCTGGAACCTTCCACCCCTCCTTATCGTTATATTCCCCCTGTGGTTTTGGTTCCCCCTTCTGCCCTCCCCTCCCCTGTACCCCCCACTTCTGTCTAGACCCCCTGCCTTTCACCCACACCCTCCGCAATGTCGCTGTTGCAATGCAGCAACCCCCCCCCCCCCCGCTCAAAATTGTCCATTTCTTCCTTTCGTTTTCACTGTGTCTTCCTCACTGCTACCTGTCTTTTTTTTTTTAAATAATTTTTATTGGAATTTTTTACAGAAAATATAAAAATATAACAAGTATAGCAACAAGCAGTAATATGCAACTAACAGCCCCATAACACCCACAATTCCCCCCATACCGTAACATCACATGTATCACACTCCCCCCACCCCAACAAGAGAACTTAACCATAAATTTAAATTAAATAAATCAAATTTAAATAAAATAAGCAAACATAATCAACGTCTTCCCCCCCCGCCGGGTTGCTGCTGCTACTGTCCCAGTACCCTATCGTTGAGCCAGAAAGTCAAGGACAGGTTGCCACCGTTTAAAGAACCCTTGCACCGATCCTCTCAGGGCGAATTTAACCTTCTCAAGCTTAATGAAGCCCGCCATGTCATTGATCCAGGTCTCCACGCTTGGGGGCCTCGCGTCCTTCCACTGTAGCAAAATCCCTCGCCGGGCTACTAGGGACGCAAAGGCCAGCACACCGGCCTCTTTCGCCTCCTGCACTCCCGGCTCTACCCCAACCCCAAAAGATAGCGAGTCCCCATCCTGGCTTGACCCTGGATCCCACCACCCTTGACACCGTCCTCGCCACCCCCTTCCAGAACTCCTCCAGTGCCGGGCATGCCCAGAACATATGGGCATGGTTCGCTGGACTCCCCGAGCACCTGACACACCTATCTTCACCCCCAAAGAACCTACTCATCCTCGTCCCAGTCATGTGGCCCCTATGCAGCACCTTGAATTGGATGAGGCTAAGCCGCGCACACGAGGAGGAAGAATTTACCCTCTCCAGGGCATCAGCCCATGTCCCGTCTTCGATCTGTTCCCCCAGTTCCCCCTCCCACTTCGTTTTCAGCTCCTCTACTGACGCCTCTTCCACCTCCTGCATAAGCTTGTAGATATCGGATATCTTCCCCTCCCCGACCCAGACCCCCGAGAGCACCCTGTCACTCACCCCCCTCGCGGGGAGCGCAGGGAATCCCTCCACCTGCCGTCTAGCAAATGCCTTTACCTGCAGATATCTAAACATGTTTCCCGGTGGGAGCACAAATTTCTCCTCCAACTCCCCCAGGCTCGCAAACCTTCCGTCGATAAACAGATCCCTCAGCTGTCTAATGCCCGCTCTATACCATCCCCAAAATCCCCCATCCATGCTCCCCGGGACGAACCTATGGTTCCCCCTTAACGGAACCTCCATCGAGCCCCCCACTTCTCCCCTATGTCGCCTCCACTGCCCCCAAACCTTAAGGGTAGCCGCCACCACCGGACTCGTGGTATACCTCGTGGGAGGGAGCGGCCACGGCGCCGTTACCAGGGCCCCCAGGCTTGTATCCCCACAGGACGCTCTCTCCATCCGTTTCCATGCTGCCCCCTCACCCTCCATCACCCACTTACGCACCATCGACACGTTGGCCGCCCAGTAGTACCCAGAGAGGTTGGGCAACGCCAGCCCCCCCCCCCCCCCCCCCCCATCTCTACTCCGCTCCAAGAAGACCCTCTTCACCCTCGGGGTGCCATGCGCCCAAACAAATCCCATGATGCTGCTGGTCACCCTTTTAAAAAAGGCCCTAGGGATAAAGATGGGCAAGCACTGGAAGAGGAACAAGAACCTCGGGAGAACTGTCATTTTGACGGATTGCACTCTGCCCGCCAGCGATAGCGGCACCATGTCCCACATTTTAAATTCCTCCTCCATCTGTTCCACTAGTCTGGTGAAGTTAAGCTTATGAAGAGCCCCCCAACTCCTGGCCACCTGAACCCCCAGGTACCTGAAACTCTTCACTGCCCTCCTGAAGGGGAGCCTCCCAATTCCCCCTCCTGATCTCCCGGGTGCACTACAAATACCTCGCTCTTTCCTAAGTTCAGCTTATAGTCCGAGAAGCCCCCAAATTCCACTAACAGCTCCATCACCCCCGGCATTCCCCCCTCTGGGTCCGCCACATATAACAGCAGGTCGTCCGCATACAGCGATACCCGGTGCTCCTCCCCACCCCACACCAGACCCCTCCACTTCCCTGACTCCCTCAACTCCATGGCCAGCGGTTCAATCACCAGTGCAAAGAGCAGGGGGGACAGTACTGCTACCTGTCTTGGATGCCTGTCCAGACCATTCTTAGGGACAAACTCGTCCGTGTGTGCCAGGGCAGTAAAATAATGTTCATTGTACTGGTAAGTTACCCAGAGCCTGACTGGGAATAACATCTTAAATCTGACCTTGCTCTTGTACAGGGCAGCATTTGTCTGGTTAAATTCGGCCCTTCGCTTTGCCAGGTCCACCCCAATGTCCTGGTATACTCTTATTTTAGTCCCTCCCAGTTGCATGCCCTCGTCAGTCGACCCCAGCAAATGATCCTTTGTGCAGCTTGGCTATTATCGCCCTCAGCTGCTTCCCGGCTCTGGGCTCCCGTTGGAGCGATCGTGAGCCCTGTCGATCTCTGGCGGTTTGGGAAAATTGTCCCTCCCAACCAGGCTGCCCATCATTTGAGCCACGTAGTCAGTTGGATCCCTGTCCTTGATCCCCTCTGGCAGGCCCACTATCCAAATATTCTGCTTCCTCGATCAATTCTCCTGATCCTCGATCTTCCCTTACAGGCTCCCCTGGGTCACCACCAACCTCTTGATCTCAGCCTTGATACCTGTCACCCTAATCCATTAACGCCTTTTCCAGCTCTCGATTCTGCTCCCCTGGGCTTCCAGTTTCCACCTCATGCTGACTCACACCTCCGCCACCTTGACTGTCTCCTTCATCTTGGCCTTATTGTTGTCTCCCTCTCTCAGGGGCGGCCAAGGACCCCTCGCCTTGTGGGTCTGTCAACCCACATGCTCGCTGCTCCTACCCCTGCCGCAGTTCCTGATGTTCCTGCGGCCTCTCAAGCTGTCGCTTCCTGGCATTTTTGTTGTTTGTACTATTGTTGAGGGCGAGGGGATGTTTAATTCTGATTTTGCGGGGTAAATTCGGCCAAAAGCGTCTATTTTTGTCATATGGAGGAGAGCTACCTGGTGTGCACTATTCAGCCCGTCCCCGTCACCAGAGGTCCTGCAGAAATCTTTAATTTTAAAACACTGAGCCAGTCATCTGGAACGCACTGCTTGCAAGGGCAGTGGGAGGAGATTCAATGGTAACTTTTGGATAAGGGGAAAATCCCTACATGGCAATAGGAAAAGAGATTGGGTACGGAACTAACTGGTAGCTCACACACGAGGATCAAATGTCCTCTTTCTGAGAGACAGAGAGAAAATGGGTAGATTAGCTTTAAAGCAGGGTATCAAAAACAGTTCGGCACGTGTAAACTTACAAATTCAACAGGTTCAAACAATTTGACATCAGTAAAATACAGTAATATACAATGACAACATGCACTGTGCAACTACTAAATGTACTCTACTTACCAGCACAGGTCTACTCCACTCACACTGGCAGAAGCACACTGGTAAGACGATTAAAATGTGTGTATGTATGTGTCAGGAGAAGTCATCTGCATATAGTGGGCTTGAAAACTGTGTGTCCACGTAGCAACAGTGTCATCTTTCAAAGTGCATTTCAGAAAAAGAATGACTCTGGTGACACAGGTGAAGCATAATTATTTAATGGTCTCTTTCATACTGGTCTGCTTCCTATGACGAGGATATTTTGTTTAAAAGGAAGGGCTGATAGACGCTTACAGCCCAAACCTTTACACGGCAAACAACTCATCTTCCTGATTTTGCCTTACTAAAGAGGAAAAGAAGCACCCTGATTACCAAATGAGTTTGCCTATCAGAATACTATAAAACCAGAATCCAACTACAATCCAGAGAAAAGCATCCAAAGACATCATAACTAATGTTCAATAGAATTCTCACTCACCACAAACGTTAAATAACTTAACCTCCAATCTGTTCCGATTGCAAATGATAAATGGATTAAATATGCAAATGATTAGAAAGGAAGAATGCAACTGAAAGTTTGCACAACAAGAATGAGCATTCACTAACCCGCAATCAAACTATATTATGCCCTATTTTTAATTCTTTAAAATTAAGAAAATGGCACTTGCATAACTTGCATTTACATCCCAAGTCCTATCAGTTTACTACATTACAGATTCATACCTAGGTTGCCATTGTATGAAATTCCTCTGTCTACTACTGTTTTACACTATACTGCAAACACGTTAAATGTACACACGCTAATGTGAAATACTACATGATTACTTTCATTAAAGTTTCCATTTCTGCATACCAGGTTCTCAAGTCAACATATTAATCCATGAAGGGCGGCATGGTGCAGTGCTTAGCCCTGCTGCCTGGCACTGAGGTCCCAGGTTCGATCCCGGCTCTGGGTCACTGCCTGTGTGGAGTTTGCACATTCGCGCCATGTCTGCGTGGGTTTCATCCCAACAACCCAAAGATGTGCAGGGTAGGTGGATTGGCCACACTAAATTGCCCTTTAATTGGAAACAAAACTAATTGGCCATTAAATTGTTTTTTTTTAAACATATCGATCCATTGCTACATTCCAAAACAATTTACCAAATGTTATCATGCCAGGTCTAACCTCTGCATGACAATCACATTACTTCATCCCATAATGAGCTACCTTATACTAGGTTTGATTACCAGGTCTCTTCATGCTTGCATGCATATAGTTGAAGCATATTCCATAATGGGTCCAATCACCTTATTTCACCTAACAATTATGTTCTGCATTATATCTCTAATCAGAATTCAACACTGCACACTTTTCCAGGTTCATACATCAGATCTTGCCACCTTGGCTCATTTCGTAGCACCCTCACCTCTCAGTGAGCCGGCTGTAGGTTCAAGGCCCACAAATGTAGTTAGTGCTGAGTATGCACTATACCATACAAGTGAATTCTTACACTCGCTAGAGACCTTTTTATTGGGAATGGTCAGCAAGACAGCAACCATCGCTATTTCTCTAGTCTCCTCACTTATTCCAACCCACAGCATTATTCTTTCAGGTCCAGTTTGACGTGGTCACTAAACCTGCTTGACAAGGGCAGTTCTACTGCTGTTTGGCAAACAGATCTCTAACCTTATGGAGGTTGAATGACAACTCTCTGGCACCTCTTCCAAAGTCCGCCTGGACCACAATCCCATCCAAGAGCATCAAGCATCTGCTTCACTGGCTGCCATTGGCCTCATCACCTCTGGAACTCTTCCCTCTCACAACATTTAACCTCACAGTCCCCAATCCTGAACAGGTCCTTCACAACATCTAACCTCAGTCCCCAATCCTGAACAGGTTTTTATAACATTTAACCTTACAGTCCCCAATCCTGAACAGGTCTTTTCTACCTCCTTCCAAAAGTCCACGAATAGAACTGTCCAGTAGACCCATTGGCAGTATTTAATGTAGCTGACGGGGTGGTCTAGCTCACCAGCTAGAGAACTGGCGAGAGCCCCACATAACCTACTTTCAGAAAGGTTTGCTGCATTAAGCACCAATCAGACACTTAACTGGCAATGGCAGGCCTTTCCCAGGAATCAAGGACCCCAGGGCAACAATCTTTGCTCCAAGAACCATTGGCTGATCAGAGGCCAACAGTTGTGCATTGCTCAGCAGTGCCATCAGGCTGCAGGCGCTTGATCGAACATTGAA
This sequence comes from Scyliorhinus canicula, assembly GCF_902713615.1. Lineage (NCBI taxonomy): Eukaryota > Metazoa > Chordata > Chondrichthyes > Carcharhiniformes > Scyliorhinidae > Scyliorhinus > Scyliorhinus canicula. The sequence continues at coordinate 66,341,677 of NC_052146.1, forward strand.
TGAGACCCCCCCCCCCCCCCCCACTCTCGCCCCCGCTCATCCTGCCGGTTTTTATGAAGGAAGAAGATAGTGACAAAGTAATCAGTAGAAGTGGAGACAGGAATAGTAGATGCAATAGATGGGGTGAAAACTGATAGGCAGGATGTACTGGAAAGGCTGATTATGCTCAAGAGTGGATAAGTAATATGGCTTGGATCCCAGGTTGCTAAAGGAGTGGGAGTGGAGGTGACAGAAGGGCTTGCCATAATCATCCAATCTTCCCTAGACACAGGGACGGTATGATTGAATTAGAAAGTGGCAAATGCGGCACCCTTATTCAACAAGGATTCAAGGACATTTCCTGAGAATCTTTTCCTGAGAAACCCACGCATTTCTGCTATCATCCACGTAAACTTTCTGTGCATCATCTCCAGTGCCTGCATATCCTTTTTATAGTAAAGATGACCAGAACTACAGGCAGTATTCAAAGTGTGGTCAAACCAAGTCATGCCTGGCGTCAATCCCATTGCACCGGATGAATAACGATAGGTGTCCAAAATTGCTTTAGTGCCAGGCGCAGAGTTGATCATGATTCACCCAACCCGCTTAATCCAGCAACATCTGGATCATGCCCTCACTGGGCGTGACTTGGATAATGATTTTTAAATGAACCGTTAGGCTCAACTAAGTATGCGCAGCCCGTTTGAGGCCACACAGGCTAAACGTCACTCAGGCACGGGATTAGTACTGTTCTCCATGAATAGAGACGAAGCGTGAAAATCATTAGAGCCGCTTGGCTGGTCAGAGACAAGGCAGGGTTGTGTGTGTAGCACCTCCAACCTGCCAATGTCCCAGCACCACCAACCTGGCACTGTCAAGCCAGGGTGCCATGTTGGCATTGTCAAGTTGCGGAGCCTGAGGGGGGCCATGCTTATGAAAGGGGGGAGGAGTGAAGGGGGTTATGAAGGGGAGCCACTCAGCAACCCCATAGCAATGTATGCTCACTTTGGGGGGGGGGGGGGGAATGTTCTGATGCCCACAAGGATTGATGAGTGCAGTACAAAGTCACCGCGAGGGGGAATTCACCCTCAGGGGTCGAGAGTGTTGCTTGTCTGCAGGGGGTCACATTGTCTGTGGGTGGGAGAGGTTTCGAGGGCCTTAAAATCACTGAGGTTAAGGCACTCTTTCAAAATAGCACCCTGATCTTGCAGGCAAGTTTAGTTATCCCGTACAGAAAAAAATTCCAAGTGTGTGATTGACTGGTGAGAAAGTCCCCAAGCTCCAAAGTAATGGATGCGATTATCCTGCCTCGTTGCGCTCATTCGAGCAAAACAAAGCCGGTGAATAGCGGGACAGGCAGAAAACGAGAACCGCAAAACAGTCTGCTTTGCAACCAGCCCACTTCTGTGGCAAAATCGGGATCCTGGCGTAGCGTGTTGAGAATCAATTATCACCACTCAAACCCTATTTCCAAATGATTAACAGCAATGACTCCGTATTCAACAGCCTCCCCAGCAAGTGGTCACGCTAGTGCCAATTAGTACTCCTTTTAAAAAATGTGAATCTGGCGGTAGGGCTTCTGCGGGGAGCCAAGGAGGTCAGTAGCCATCTTTGATCACAGGCAAAGAGCCAGGGGGCACTGTCAAGTTGCAGCCCTGATTCTCGGCAGGGGCTGGGGGACCCTCCGCAGAGAGGAGCCACCATGAGAAGGTTGGGGGCAACCCCGTGCAGCACCACCATGCCGGCCTGTGGATCATGTGTACCCGTTCCAGCACAACCCTTGTCCTTGCCTATCTGCCCCACTGAACCCCCACCAAATGCTGAGGTGTCTGGCCGTGAGGCCGAAGGCTATTGATTATAGGGAATTGGCAATCGTGGTTAAGTGAGCATTTCATAGAACCCATGGAATCCCATGTGTGGGCGGGCCATGTAGCACGTGGGAATCATTTCATAGCATCCCAATCAGACCGTGATGCTGGATACTGTGCCGGAATACCACACACTCAGCAGCCAACATCCGAACACTCAGGGGATGGGACACAGCTCCAAGGACATGTCCACGGCCAGAGGGTGTGCGAGTATAACGGGGAAGGGACCAGTATCCAGACCAGGTGACATTAAGTGCGGCTGTCTGGGGTACAGTGTCTGGAGTCCTTTGAGGGAGGCCCGCTGCAGCCAGGTGTGCATGGGCAGAGCGATCCCGGCGTGGGGGAGATGGGAGGGGAATCAATAGGGAAGTGGAGGGTTCCAGGGTGGGAGCCACTGCTGTTTTGTCAGTCTAATACCCTCTCCCAATTCCTTACAAACATTGAACGGTGTACATAGTATTTTGGACTCCACAGTACAGGCTCTGGTGCTGCTGGTAGCCCTTTGATAGGGTGTTGCCTGGTGCTACCATGGCACCCTGGTAGTGCCAGCCTGGCACCCTTGTAGTGCTCAGTACCCAGGTGGCATGGGCACTGCCAGGTTGGCACTGCCAGAGCTTGCATTTTTTGCACGTGTGATTTGTCCAGTGGTGTCCTGCTTGGGTGTTGTGGGGTGGGGGAGACCCATAGTGCATTTTGGGGGTTGGGTGGGATCAGGGGTCGCTTTGGGGGCCTCGGAGATCGGGATGTCATTCCTCTTGCTACACTGTAGAGTTCCAGCGAGCGGAGCTCCCCATGTACAAAACAGGACTATGTGCAGCCTCGGTCGCGCGTTACCTGCTGAGGGTCCTTGTACAACGCGAGTTGCGTTGTATAGCCACATGTTTCTCGGCGTTGCGAGCGCCAGGAAACCCGTGGTTAAACCTGCTCACTCTATGACTTTGTTCCCAATTAGTTGAATCGCGCCCTTGTAGCCATCTGGGATGGCCACTTCCAACTAAGCACAGAGCAATTTGCAAAGACTGATGGGTAAAATGGACAAGCCAAGAGTCAGGCAGGTTCTGAGCCTGAAATGCATAATTGCCAGCACAGTCCAGACGGTATCGAAACCCTGTCACATTAGCATGTTAATCAGGCCAATGAGCAGGTGATGGCCCATCTACCCCAACACAAAGGACTGGTGCTCCAGCTACCGGACAGTCCCAGACATTTCGGCGCCACTCCCTGTCCAAGGCAAACACAAACAACGAGATCAATGACCGCTTGAGACACACCCAATCATCCAGATCCCCACTTAGCCCACTTATTGGCTAAGGAATCGAACGGAGTGATCAGGGATCACCCAATTAGTAAGGCCCAAATCGAAGGACCGCCCAAAAGAGCGCGAAAGCCGCCACCCCCCACCCCAAGTATAAAGGAAGAGTTCACTATATGTTCGCTCTCGTTTGGCCTTGGTACCCCGGTCACGGTCATCGCCAATCGCAACAACACCAGGAGCAAGTTAGAGTTCAACGCCCGCTACCAGACGGATGAGCCCAGCTGAGCAGCAGTTACCCCTTCAAACCCAAGAGATCAAGAATTGAACAGCGGCCACTGTTTCTGACCTAAACCGGGTGCCCGAAGTTAAGTACAGGTTATCTTAGTAATAGGTGTAGTTAACTAATAGTGTTTATGTTACATGATTGATTGTCTGTAAATAAAGTACCCTTGACCTTGAACTAACTAACCGGTGTTTGGCTCTTTGATCGATAACTGGTCGAAACTTGTGGTGGTATCATTCGATACTTGGCGACTCTAAGCATTCGGACATAGACAATATAGAAAGGAAAATTCACTGATTGCCCTAATTGGAACAGAGCCAGAGTAAAGACCCAGTAGTAGAGATAAAACGCACAACACCCGGAGTCATTTTTTTGGGAGAAACGCCCAAAATCTGGTGTTTGGTTGTTTTTTGTTAATAGCCTTGCTATCCTGTAGCCCAACTTTTAGTGACTGATATATTTGTACCCCCGATCCCTTAGTATCTCAACCTCACCTAGACGTGCATCTTCCAAGTAACTAGTGACCTTCCTATTCATCCTACCAAAACGTACATCATAATTATCAATGAAGAATTTCTCATTCTGCACGATTAATGTCTTCCTGTAAATTTTTCAATGTACCACATTACTAACCCCCCACCCCCACCCCAACCATCATCACCCCCACCCAAGTTGGTGCCATGAGCAAATTTAGAAACATTGTTTTTGATTCCAAAGTCAAATCATTCATGTAACGGTGAACAGTGATCCTTCTGGAACACCACTTTCCACCTTCTGCCACTCTGAACAACTACCCTTTATTCTCAAACCCGGATTTCTGTCTTGAAGCCAGTTAGCAATCCATTCTGCCACAAGTCCCCAGACTCTGCATTCTCTGACTTTATTCGTTAGTCTATTATGTTACACCATATCAAGGTCCTTTCAAAAACCCAGATAAAATACATCTATTGCATTAGCACTGCCTGTTCCCTTTTCACCTCTTCAAAACACTCAATAAGGATGGCAAAGTAAGATTTTTTTTTTCTTTTGAAATCCATGCTGACTATTTTATTATATTTCACGTTGAGGGTTTTTTCTATTCTCGCCTTTCATAAGGATTCCATTATTTTGCTTTTCGCCGATGTCAAGCTCCCTGGTCTGTAATTCCCTGCACATGTTCTGCCCCTTTTCATAAAAATATAAATTACATTAGCTATCCACCAATCCTCTGGCATGACACCTCCTTTTAAAATTGAATTATATGGAGTATTGCCTCTACTATCTTTTCCCTGGATTCTTTTGAAATACATGAATGAAATCCATCCAGACCAGAAGTTTAATCCTCTTTGGAGTTTCATTTATTCACACATGCTCTTTCTTTAAAACAAAAGGTGCTTAGCTCATTACTCATCTCATCATATCACTTAAAGTCATGTCGACCTGATCTATCTCCTCGGTAAATACCCAAACAAAATAATTATTCAATATCTCTGCCATCTCCCTACCATTACCTGTGGTATTATCTATTCCTTAATAATCCCATTTCCGGGGGCTTGATGGAGGCTCCGTTAAGGGGGAACCATAGGTTCGTCCCGGGGAACATGGATGGGGGATTTCGGGGACGGTATAGAGCGGGCATTAGACAGCTGAAGGACCTGTTTATCGACGGAAGGTTTGCGAGCCTGGGGGAGTTGGAGGAGAAATTTGGGCTCCCGCCGGGAAACATGTTTAGATATCTGCAGGTAAAGGCATTTGCTAGACGGCAGGTGGAGGGATTCCCTGCGTTCCCCGCGAAGGGGGTGAGTGACAGGGTGCTCTCGGGGGTCTGGGTCGGGGAGGGGAAGATATCCGATATCTACAAGCTTATGCAGAAGAAGGAAGAGGCGTCAGTAGAGGAGCTGAAAACGAAGTGGGAGGGGGAACTGGGGGAACAGATCGAAGACGGGACATGGGCTGATGCCCTGGAGAGGGTAAATTCTTCCTCCTCGTGTGCGCGGCTTAGCCTCATCCAATTCAAGGTGCTGCATAGGGCCCACATGACTGGGATGAGGATGAGTAGGTTCTTTGGGGGCGAAGATAGGTGTGCCAGGTGCTCGGGGAGTCCAGCGAACCATGCCCATATGTTCTGGGCATGCCCGGCATTGGAGGAGTTCTGGAAGGGGGTGGCGAGGACGGTGTCAAGGGTGGTGGGATCCAGGGTCAAGCCAGGATGGGGACTCTCTATCTTTGGGGTTGGGGTAGAGCCGGGAGTGCAGGAGGCGAAAGAGGCCGGTGTGCTGGCCTTTGCGTCCCTAGTAGCCCGGCGAAGGATTTTGCTACAGTGGAAGGACGCGAGGCCCCCAAGCGTGGAGACCTGGATCAATGACATGGCGGGCTTCATTAAGCTTGAGAAGGTTAAATTCGCCCTGAGAGGATCGGTGCAAGGGTTCTTTAAACGGTGGCAACCTTTCCTCAACTTTCTGGCTCAACGATAGGGTACTGGGAAAGTAGCAGCAGCACCCCGGGGGGGGGGGGGGGGGGGGGGGGGGGGGGGGGGGGTTGTTGATTATGTTGGCTTATTTTATTTAAATTTGATTTATCTAATTTTAATTTATGGTTAAGTTCTCTTGTTTGGGGGGGGGTGGGGGGAGTGTGATACATGTGATGTTACGGTATGGGGGGAATTGTGGGTGTTATGGGGCTGTTCGTTGCATATTACGGCTTTTTGCTATACTTTTTGTTATATTTTCTGTAAAAAATTCCAATAAAAATTATTTTTAAAAAAAATAAATAATCCCATTTCCATCACAGCCTTCCCTTTTTGCAAATTGATGTACCGGTCAGATATTTTACTACTTTGTTTAATGTTCTTGATAAGTTGATTTCATGGTTCCTCTTGGCCTTCCCAATTACTTTTTGGCTCGTCTCCTAATCTCTTTGTGTTCATGCTCATCGTGCACCCGTCTACAGTCTATATATTTCATCTGAGCCTGTTTCCAAACCAAAGGCTTGTTTCTGGTATGGAATTTGAACCCACAGCCTTAGAACAGGACCAGAATTCCCAGACTTCAGTTGGGCAAGGAAAGAGTCTAGGGCCTTAGATCACTCGGCCATCCTGACAAATGCGCAAAGATTTAAAACAGTAAAGCAGTTCATCTATACATTGGAACAATCTACAGACAAACAAGCAAGCAGTAAGAGCCAAAAGGCAGAAATCAGCAGCAGTCTCTACGCAGATGGTAACTGGGGTCACACATGGAAATTTTGATCAGAGTTCAGCTAACAAGCAAGAATTCTCTGCAAGTTAACTGCCACTTGGACATGTTAGAAGTTCAATGAAGCAACATTTTCCATGAGAAAGGTGATTACTAATCGAACATTATTTAAAAAGGTCAACAGTGACAATAAAGATCATTATTCTAGATAACTGCACTGAAGCAATTATTGCATAGGCATTTCAAAACACAATTGCCAGACTCTCTTGTTATACTGAAATACATTGCCCCTTTGCAGGTCTACTAGTATTACGCTGAGGGTGAAAGTGTTAACTGAGTGATTGCACTTACTCTGAGCAGGAGAGTGCAGCCAGTGTCTTGGTAAAGGACAACCCCACGAATGGCAAGTCCTCTCCTGTAAAGCCAGGCTTGTTCAGCTGCCGTGCCTTGATTGTCGGGCGCGAGATTTTCTCCGGCACATCGAAATTGGACACATCATCATCAGTTTCCAGTGTGGGTACAAAAGGGGGTGGAACTGCAAGGGGAGCACAAGATATGCTGGAATTCGGCAAAAGTATAGCGAACGAAGAGGCAACAGCCGGCATGCAATCGTACCAATAAAAATGAGGAGTGACTCACTACTGGAGCTGTGTGTTCAATAGGCTGTCACAGCTCATTACATCAGTTTGAGGTAAAAGTGGATCTTACTCACAGATAACCTGACAGCCATACAGGCTCAGGATCATCTCTAATATTGCTCTGCAGATTAATCCAGAAGCTTCATTGCGTTACATATACACTGTACTTCTATGAAAATACTGCGATATACAGGAGGAAAATTATAAATTATTGGTCCAGGCTCCACCCATCCTTATGCTACAACATAAATCACTCCTTATTTTATTTGATGCCATAAACAATTCTGGCAATAGAGAAGTTCATAACAGAAATACAATGCTGCAATAATCTTTACTTTTCGTAATAATTAAGAGCCACATTAAGGATTTACTTGGCTTCCACAGTAGCTAGTACCCAGCTAATCAGTAAAGAAGAGACATATTTCAAAGGCAATTACTTACAGAGCATTCTGGTACACCGTAATCATCAATACATTTTGTAATAATCCTCAATTCATCAAGAACATTCCCTGGAAATGACTAATCGGATAATGCTGTGGAACCAATTTACAATGGCAGACTGCTGCTGCCTGCAGAAACTTTCTTTCTGCACTGCAAGTACAATCTTTCAGTAATGAATATGCTAGTAGCCAAACTCAGTCAGCACTGCAGCATTTGTGCCAATCTACTTCTTCCGAGAAACTGCAGGTTTAACCATGACAGTTCTGGGCTGGTCAGTCCTGCAGCAACAGCCTCCGCGCAGGGTCATGCTGCTGACACCTTCTCAAGAACACTGGATCAGCTGAAGGGAACGTTCCAAAAGAGACAGAGGCAGTCCCCTTTGCTGTTGGGAACATAAGCATCTGCAGGCACATTGTCGAGCTAAGCCACTCAACACACTGATTTTTACTTTGCTATTCGGGTGGACTGTGCCATGTGGCAGGGAAAGCAGCAGCAATGACAAGAGGCTTTGACAGGTCACCTTTCAGCCTAACTGAGAAGTCCGGTGGTCCATCCAAAGATTTCCAGATAAGACACCGGACCGTTCCATCAGCAAAATGCATTGTCCCCCTGCATCACCAAGATACTGACCAGGTTTGTGCAGCGGCGACACTTTGCTGACCAAGGTTCAAAGTCGAATGGGGGAAGATTAGAAATTGTTAGCATTGTGCGTGTTCGTGCAACACAAGATGTTACTGTTCCCATCCGAAATATAGATTGCGCGTCTATAAAGAAATTGCGGAATCTGAAGCAGAGTAAAAGCATGGCACAGGAATATTGTATAAGTCATGGAGAATTTAGTATAAACAATAGTTACAAAGGATTGGATTAATGTAGAAAGCAATTGCTGGCCCCCTTGACATTTTTAAACACATTTTTCAAATCCTCTCATTTATTTCCACATGGCCATTCACACCATGTACCATCTCTCCTTTCCTTTCCTTTCCTGGCTCAAGAGAAGAAGCACAATACCAATGAATCAACCAGTCAATTTCTGCTATTTCCTTCTTCCATGGGTTAGTTTTCATTTTTTTTAAAAATCAAATAGCAGCTCAAGTCAAATCAGAGATAGTAACTGAATGACAGGTCGATCCTCAGAAAAGCTTCATCCGATAATGGACGGGAGTCAAGCTCCTCCCAAACCATAACGCAACTCCCACCCTGAATGAGTAACTTTGTTCCCAATACCATTCTCACTCTGCATCAGTATTACTTTGTTCCCTTTTGGAAATACACCTGCTCTGTCACTGCTTCAACATTTACCGTCCACTTTGCTGCTATACTTGCAATTCTGTTTTTATCCCCTGAAGTATGTTTTTTCTTTGAAGTTCTCTCCCCTCCCCGACCATGCACCATTCCCTAAATGAAGTTAAGCCAACCAACATCCAGCTTTCTCTTAATGCAGTACTATAAACAACCACCAGGTGGCAAGCAAGAGCAGCACACCCTGCCCCCATCTATTTTTCTCCTCCCTGTGAGGAGCAGCCTTCCCTTGATCGACTCAATACACAAGGATTGGGAACCAACCACAACATTGCTTTTCGAAAGGAAACCTCCACCTAGCTTCTCCTGTTCATGAATAAAACAGTCATGTTAATATATTTTAATTGACTCTTGGGGCTACATTATTTTTGCACTGATATGTATTCCATCATAAAAGCTTACACAAATTTCAATTTAATAGTGGGCTCTACGTCTAGATCTCTCCCCTCATTATTAAGCATTCGAGTTGCTCCAATGTAAAAGTAACTAGCTGTATCATACTATTAAAAGATTACTCCCACTCCCCGAATGGGCAAGCATACAAGGTGCAAAGCTGAGACAGGTTCAGCCCCTTGGTGTTGTAAGCAAATGTTAGCAGAAGAGGACATTACAATTGACCCGAGTCCTTTGGCCAGAGAGGGCAGGAAGGGAATAACAAACAGCCAGGATTTCTTTCCTTGGTAACCATCTGACAAAGGGTGCTGCAAAATTCACTTATGTTGTCAAGTCTGTGTTCGAAACCCCTACGATGGTTAAATAGCTTTCCAACACTTGCTGCTTGGGCTAGGATGCTTTCCGTCTAAGGCATCAGAGAGCTGTCAGCACGCACAAGCTGTAGAATGGTATCACTTCCTTAAAAAAGGGGAGAAAAACAGCCCAGCAATGGGTAAAACTGGTGGATTGTACAATGAACAGATGTGCTCACTCAGGATTGGCACAGAGCAATCTGGATTGAACTGTTTTAGCCTGGTGAACAATGTGATAAAAATGATTTGGTTGGCAGAAGCTGAATAATTTATTCTAACATACTTAAAAACGAGAAAGGAAGATGAAAAATAAGCGGCAAAACAGATTGTCTGTTAACGTAGAGTTCAGCTCCACTTCCCTTGCAGCGCTGGAGGGGTTAACGTGCAGCTTGGAGACTATAATTATGCTGTGGATCAATATGAGCCTATCCTTCAGAGGGATGGAACACCTACACACTGTTCCTGTTCTGTAGCACTGCTTACATTGGCAATTTTGTTTCCATGGCATCCTATTCCATTCAGACATTAATGCAGCATTATATAGTACATAGATGGGCTCAGAAAATAAACCAAAACATTCTCACATCCCTGCAATGCCATAACATCCCTCATGAAGATCAATAACCGATATAAATCGACCCACTATGGAACGGAGACAGAACAACTACAATCCAGTTATAAAATGAATCTAAATTACTGTACCCAGAGTGATGCCCAATATTCATCCTGCCGCCATTTACAAGTCCATAACAGGTTAGCACATCAGTACAGTTTACCCTATTTGAGCAGCATCGCCAGCATTAGGCACTGATACCAGATTACTAGAGCAACAGTTCACAATACCAGTTTCTGGAGGCAAGAGCTCACAGGATCTTCAGTGCAGTGTAGATTTTCTTCATTGTATATTCATTAATGCGTGACTCATAATAAAGTCCCAGTTACAAACCCACAGAACAGGTGACTGTAATGATGTACAAAGTATTATAAACACAGCGCTCAGCAAAAGCCAAATAACAACCAACACAAAATGTGTGCACACATTACTGGTAATCACATCTAAACTAATATCAAGCTGGTCACACTGCAGGTAAAATTGGTCCATCATTAAATCCAGGCTAGTGTAACAAATAAAACAGCACATGAAACAATTAATCCGTATTCCCACTGCAATTAATTAATGCATTGATCCCAAAAGGCGTCTTGTTAGGTGAATTGGATATTCCAAATTATCCCTCGATGTACCCAAACAGGTGCCGGAGTGTGGCGACTAGGGGATTTTCACAGTAACGGCATTGCAGTGTTAATGTCAGCCTACTTGTGACAAGTAAGCCTACTTGTGACAATAATAAAGATTATAATTATTATTATTAATACAGAACTACTATGTCTGTTATCAATTATACCATCTACCCCAATGTTGGGAAGCACCTCAGACACAACGTTGTCAAAGATAAACGGGCCTCTTGCGGCCTCTCCGTGCACGGAGGCTTGTACGGTACTGAACCAGAATTTTGGTACCCAGCCCTGAAAGAGATGTTTTCTCCAGCTGAGGTACAAGGAACAGTGCAGCCAGCTCCTCCTATGGTACTGATTGTTGCTTTTTAGTGTACTTCATACACAAACAAGCAACATTAGATGGAGGAGTGCCATGCACTGGCACTTCTGTGGAAGAATTTAGTCCAGGATTGGGGCAAAAACCCTAATACTAAAGCACATCTTTACATGTGTTAAAACATTATACGAGTGTTTTAATTAGTTTTGACAAGTAATCGAGAGCTCGCTGCGTGATGGAGGGGAGAGAAATTAAGGTAAAGAAGAAACAGTGTGCTTATGACAGGTGTCATGTAGAAAATACAATTGAGAACCAAGAGGAATACAGAAGATTCAAAGGGGAGCTGAAAAAGCATATTAGAGAAGCAAAGAGGGATTGGGAGTCAAGACTGGCAGCCAACATGAAGGGAAATTCCAAAGTCTTCTACAGGGACATAAGTAGTAAAAGGAGCCTCAGACACTGTTCAAATCTCCACTTCCTCATCACCCACCTACCAACAATCTCCAATCAGAACTTATATCATATACTTTACTTCACCTTTGCACACTTTACACTGTTTTAGACCTCACACTGTCAACTTTGGCAGCCAGATAACTCAAACAGATTGCACAATTTAACAACATAATTCCTTCTCTGTCTTGCAGGATAAAATGGAACAAAATTGGAGGCAGCAGGAGCTGCACAGTGAGCTGCACATGAGACACAGTGCTGGCCACTATTTAGACGTTCCGTGCTGTGTTTGTGGCTAGCAACAAGGCGGAAAGCATGGGAGATAGCAGCAATCTAATATCTAATCCTCCCTCTAACAGCCCACTTTCCTCCAAACCCACATTCACTTCTGATTTATATGCTGCAAATGATGATTATAAGATGCGTGCAATTTCTTACCCTCCCCACATCACAATTTTACTCGTGTACCTAGCAACCTAGTCAGGCAGTAGTGGAGCACCAAAAGGAGAAACGATAATGAAGGCTCAACATTGTCACTTGATTTCACACTTGCAGCCAACAGTTCTGATACTAACAGCAGAAACCTCAGTGCTGCAACGGAGGTTCAGGCTAAAGTCATGCAGGTTAACATGTTACCATGAAAGCTCAGGGTGATTACATCTGTGCTCAAACCGGTGCTGTCCAAGGTTGCGGAAATGGTTCCATGGAGCATGAAATTACTGTCCTCTCTCAGGAAGACCTTGTACATCTTCCTGACAGTCTGCAAGTGCCCTTGCAGATATGGGTCTACCAGCAAATCCAGGCTCCTGTGCCCACATCGAGATGGTGCAGTCTGTAGTCGAGCCTTCTAGACTATAACAAAGGCGTCCTCCTTTGGCACTCTCATCCATTAAACGACAGCAGTTTTCAATCTGCCAAGCTGCATCCAGAGGCAGCAGGACGTTTAGTCGAATTTTGTAAGCAGCATGACATAAGAACATAAGAACTAGGAGCAGGAGTAGGCCATCTGGCCCCTCGAGCCTGCTCCGCCATTCAATGAGATCATGGCTGATCTTTTGTGGACTCAGCTCCACTTTCCGGCCTGAACACCATAACCCTTAATCCCTTTATTCTTCATGTGTGGGCACATGATTTCATTTATAAATTTGGTTCAGAATGTTTATTTTGTGGGGGGTTTATTTTTGCACTGTGGTCAAGTGGTAGTTCAAATGGCCAATAACAACGGGGAGGTAATGTGTGGGATTATTGGTGAATGGAGAAATCAGGTTTGCAGCTACTGTTATTGCACTCAGATAAGCTTTGCATGGACATCTTGGGCAGAAAGGGCATGTCTAGTGTGCTTCACTTCTTCATGCGATTATTCCACAGCTTCTCACCACGAGTGGCAATGGCCATCTCCTCATAACAGCAAGGTTGTGCAGCATGCAGTAGACAACCATAACTCTAGACAAATGCTCTGCAGATCTCTTCCAGAATTATCCAGAAGTGGAAGTATTGTTTCAGCATACCAATAGTCCACTCTACCACATTTTGTGTGACAGCATGGCCTTCGTTGTATGAATGCTTCACCCTAGTGTGGGAGATGTGCACCGGAATCATTAACCACGGTGTTCAAATGCAGCTGGCATAGCAGGCTGCTGCAAAACAAAGGCATGATGACCGCAGCCGCTGCATCTGGCATTGGTCTGCATGATTGGCTGCCAATATTCATGTTGTGGGAGTAGAATTCCTTTCAGTTGCAGTATCGGGCAAAGCTGACATGTGACACCCACAAAGCAATACTTGTGCAGAATATGACACCCTGAACCATGGAGAAGGTTGCAATCCAAGCAAAGTGACAAGCTCACTCAGCTGGCTTCTCTCAGGAAATGCAGAATTAAATGTAGTTAACTCAAATTGAATAAAGAAACTCCGTAACCTCCCTTACGTAACAGTGGATTGCAAACATCTCTAACTCCAGCCAGAAGGGACCAGATGCATAAAGGTTCATTTGCACAGTCACCTTCACAGCTTCTTCACTCTGCAACAGATGACAGATCACAGTGAGGGCATCTTTACTGAAGCACAGCTGTCACACAATATTCCTCCTTGTGGGCCCTACTTCTACATGACCTCCTGCTAACTGCCCTCCGTCCCTTCCACTAGATTATCCTACGCTTTTTGACCTCTGTGCATTGTTCAAGTCAATGCTAGATTTCAAGGAGAATGCGCATTTGTGCATCACCGTCTCAGAGCAGAATCCTGAAGTCAAAACCTGTCGCACGGTTGCAACTTGAAACAACTATCAAACATAACAAACACTTGTAGAATGGCACCGATAACCAGGAAAAAGTAACCAGCAACTAGCCTGTAAGTAGTTGATTCTTTTAAACAGCTCCTTCCTCAGGCCATAATCTGGAGGACTGAAGTCCAAAACAGCATCACTGGCATCAAATCAGTTTTAAATGATTATTTAGTGCCATCATTTGTTTGGTCTCCACACGGACATGCACCCTAATACCCTCATCAATGTGGTACCAGGTACAATTTGTCCCCGTATGAGTGTGATGCTATTCTAGAATTCTAAGGACAATCACTGCACCCAAAAGATGTGCCAACAAGCCCCGTGTCTCACCCTCTGTATTGAAACAGACTTTCTATTGTGTCCCCATTTCAATAGGCGAGACCTCCACCTCTCAAAAGGAGAGGACAATTCAAATTGTACATAATAAAGTTATAATAGTTAGGTAAATGGGCCACATTAAGCCCAATAATGACAAGTGAAGTTCAATATCATTCACAACTCTTCAAAACAGTGAAGCAGTCCATGTTTATAATAATCTTTATTATTGCCACAAGTAGGCTTCCATTAACACTGTAATGAAACCCCTAGTCGTCATTCTCTGGCCCCTGTTCGGGTACACTAGGGAGAATTCAGAATATCTAATTCACCAAACAAGCCCGTCTTTCGGGACTGGTGGGAGGAAACTTGAGAACCTGGAGGAAACCCACGCAGACACGGGGGGAATGTGCAGACTCCGCACAGACAGTGACCAAAGTGGAAATCGAACCTAGGACCCTGGCGCTGTGAAGCAACAGTGCTAACCACTGTGCTGTCGTGCTTGGACAATATCCAGGCTTGAGCTGATAAATGGCAAGTAACATTTGTGCCACACTCGTGTTAGACAATGGCCATCTCCAACATGATAGGATTTAACCATCGTCCCTCGACCTTCAACAGCATTACCATCGCTGAATCCCACATCAATATCCTGGGGGTTACCACTGACCAGAAACTGAACTGGACCAGGCATCTATATACTGTGGCTAGGAGACTAGGTCAGAGGTTAGGGATCCTGTGGGCAAGTAACTCAGCTCTTGACCCCCCGCCAAAGCCTGTCCACCACCTGCAAAGCACAAGTCAGAAGGGTGAGGTAATTCTCTCCACTTGCCTGGATGAATGCAACATAAGAAGCTCAACACACCATTCAGGACAAAGCAACCTGTTTGATTGACACTCCATTCACATTCACTCCCCCGACCATCAGCGTACGGTAGCAGCAGTGTGTACCACATACAGGATGCACTTCAGGAAGTCACCAAGCTTTCTTAGACATTGGGCTGGATTCTCCGATCAATTACGCCAAAATCACGTTGGGCGACTGGTCAGAGAATCTCCGTTTGAGCTGGAATCCGGGGTGGTGCTGTTTTGCAATGTTCCACCCCCTCAAAAACGGCATACTCGGGGAGTACGCCGCACGCCGTATGGATGGTCTCAGGACATCACCAGAGGGCCTCCCCCGATGTTCCGCCCAGATGGGCTGAGTGGGACATGTGTGCTCACACCGTCCGGGGACCTCACGTGGAGTTTGCGGACTGAGTCCAGAGCCGCCACAGTTGCGGAGCTTCGGCGGAGTCTGGGGGGCCTGGCAAAGCTGGTTACGGGGGGGGGGGGGGGGGGGGGCAGTTTTTGGCAGGCCGGGTCTGCGCACAGCTGCCGCCATGTTGCACAACGTGGCCGCCACAGGCCGCCGCCATGCGCATGCGCGGCCACGGACCCGGCCATTCTCCGGTCGTATCCGCAGGTAAAAGCCAGGAGCTTTACACCAACAATCCCAGCCCAATCCCGTGTGCAAAAAATGCCAGCTTGGCAGTGCCTGCACTGCCAGGGTGCCCAGGTGACACCAGCAGTGTGCCAGGGTACCACCCTACCTAAAGAGCATGCAGCAGGGGACCCCCACGAATGTCGTTCCCTCTGGTTCCCATTTGGGGAGACCAGTGCTGAATGGGGCTCGCCCAAAGCCAAAGGTACTTTGGGAATCTGCACCTTAAGAGTATGGCTTACTGCCTCGCTCTAATATGCAGATTTGCCAAAAACTGATCCCGCCCATTGTGGGCAGGATTCCCCTTGCAATGTCTCGCGAGATTGCACTGGATCTCGAGAGGCGCTGTGAGCCAGGTAGATCCAGGGAGTGGGGTCTCCCACCTTTCACTGGCCACGCTATACCGTGGCGAGCTGCTTTTCCGGCACACAGCCTGTGTACCAAAGACGACAATACGGGTATTCCCCAATCGGAAATCCTGGTTCAACCAAAGGGTCCACTCCCGGCTGAGGTCCCAGACGGAGGCGTTCAAGTCTGACGATCCTGACCTATACAGGAAATCCAGCTACGACGTACAGAAAGCAATCAGGGACGCCAAAAGACAATACCGCATCAAACTAGAGTCCCAGGCCAACGACACAAACCCACAATGTCGATGGCAGGGCTTACACAAGATCACAGGCTACAAAGCAAGGTCAGACAGAATGTCTGGGACTGAAGCATCCCTCCCCAATGAACTGAACAAGTTCTATGTCCGCTCTGAGGAGTCAGCCAATGCAGTGCCACACTCCCCAACAGCCCTGGACACACACATACCAACTATTACAGCCTTGGAGGCACGAGTTGCCTTCTAGGACGTAAACCCACGAAAGCAACGGGCAACGCGTCACGTCTCTGCTCCGGGGTCCCCTTCGGCTTCACGAAGACCATTATACTACCTGTACCAAAGACGAACAAGGACACACGCGCACACACACTCTCCCAATTCCATGTATAAGTTTGCGGATGATACAACCCACCACAGTTGCATCTCAAACAATGATGATTCAAACTACAGAAGGGTGAATGGTCACTTGGTTGCATGGTAAATAACCTCTCTCTAAATGTTGGAAAGACCAAGGAACTAATCATCGACTTCAGGAAGCGTAGCATGACACACACCCTCATCTGCATCAATGGCTTCATCACCAACAGTCTGTCCTGGTCCACTCATGTTGATGCAACAATCAAGACAGCCCAACAACATCTCTACTTCCTATGGAAGCTAAAGAAATTCAGCATATCTGCATCAACCCTCACAAACCTTTATAGATATGCCATGAAGAACATCCTATCCGGCTGCATCACAGCTTGGTATGGCAACTGCTCGACCAAGATCACAGGAAACTGCAGTGTGGTGAACGCAACCTAACGGCAGCACAGTAGCACTGTGGCTTCACAGCGCCAGTGTCCCAGGTTCGATTCCCGGCTGGGTCACTGTCTGTGCCGACTCTGCACGTTCTCCCAGTATCTGCCTGGGTTTCCTCCGGGTGCTCCGGTTTCTTCCCACTAGTCCCGAAAGATGTTCTGTTAGGTAATTTGGACATTCTGAATTCTCACTCTGTGTACCCGAACAAGCACCAGAATGAGGCGATTTGGGGCTTTTTGCAATAACGTCATTGCAATGTAAGCCTACTTGTGACAATAAAGATTATATTATTATAATAACGCATTACACAAGCTTGTCACCCTCCCATTGATTCTGTCTACACCTCCCGCTGCCTCAGGAAGGCAGACAGCATTGTCAGAGATCTTTCACACCCAGGCTTTTCTCTCTTCAAGACCCTTCCATTAGGCAGAAGGTACAGAAGACTGAAGACCATCCAGTCATGGGAACAGCTTCTTCCCCACAGCTACTACACTCCTCAATGACTCTCCCTTGGACTGATCTGTTCCCTGTAAGAACACTATTCACGACGCCCTATGCTGCTCTTGCTCCTGTATTGCTTGTTTGGCCCCTTGTTCCACATTGTAACCAATCACTATTTGTTGATGTATCATTTGTCAATGTACTCTGTCGATTATTCTTTTTGTCTACTATGTACGTACTATGTACGTTCCCTTGGCCGCAGAAAAATACTTTTCACTGTACTTCGGTACATGTGACAATAAATATCACTCAATCAGCATGGCCGGAAGATCGTGCCCTAAGTGTGGTTGAAAAGCAGCCAAAAAGCAGGCGAGAAACAGCCTGTGACAGTCGCCCAACATGGCACTTTAGAAATATGTTTTGGTTGAATCATGTCCAATGGGTTCAGGAAATTACTAAGTTGTTGCACAATTCAGCAGAGCCCGAGATAACTTATTAAAATGCAATGGAAGCCTGCCATGGTCTCTCTCACCAAGGATTGTTGGTAATATTTTTACGAATTTAGAAATTTGACTAAGTTACTAGAGCTAAACTTACACTACAACTGTGGTTTGAGTAAGAGGTGGTTTCATTTGACAGAAGTGCTCCAGTTTTGCAATGTAAATCCAAGGCCAGGGTCTGGCCTGGCTTGTCAGTAAAGTAGAGCAAGACTCTCTGCTACAGAAACCGGTCACCACTTTGCTCTAGAGTAAGGTTTAACCCTGAGATGTGGGGGAGGACACTCTCAATTTTAACCCCAAAAAAATGCCCAGATTCCTGGACACAACATTGCACCTCAAACATTCCTTTAATTCACTGGGTCAATATTTAAACACAATGAGGACAAAGTGTACCCAAGACTTGACATTTGAAGTAGCAACAACTTTAGGGAAAAGATAACTGTGACAGAGGGTTTGGCGAAAGCAGTATTTTCTCTGTTTTATAGGACTGCATATTGTCAGCAATAAAAATTATACATCACACTCCAGAATGAAATTAAAATATTCCCGAAATTTTGTTGGATGAATTGCAATTGCATTACTGCAGCTCATTGGCCAGCAGTGTCAACATCAAAGTCACCCAGTTAATATACACACAGACACACACGCAAGCAGCACAGCATTCAGCAGGGGAAACTTACTGTGCCTGATATTGTTCCAGTTAATGTTCGTAAAAAATGGATGGCAGATGAGTCCCTCATAGTTCAACCGCTCCTTTGCCCCACACAGCAAACTTTCCACCAGATCATAAAACTCCTTACTAGTTTTCGGCTCCTCTGGAAATTTAAGAGTTCTCTGCAATAAAAGAGCAGCATAGATGTAGTAGCATATAATTAAAATCTATTAGCGGTAAAACATTCTAGCGTAAGTGAATGAATGAACACACAGATTAAAAGATTACTTAAGAAACCTAACCAACTACACTTAGCCATACAGATCCAAGGCAAAGATCACTCAGATCAATATAAGCCAATGTGTCTACTCAAAACACAAGCTTCAATCACCCTTTTTACCCCCCCCCCCCCCCCCCCCCACCCACCCCCCATTTCCTATCCCTCTGTAGTACTCTCACTTCTCCTCAGAATAGTTGGCAGACCTTCTAAATCAGACCATAGTTTAGTATCATCGAAAAGTTAGTACAGTATTGGTCTCCTTATTTAAGTAAAGATGTAAACGCACAGGAAACAAATGAAAAAGGTTTTACTGGACCAATGCCTGGAATAGGCAAGTTGCCAAATGAGGAAAGGCTGGGCAGGCTAAGTTTGTATCTGCTCGACTTTAGTAGAGTAAGAGGTGACTTCATTGAAACAAACAAAACCCTGCGAGGCCTTACCAGGGTGGATGTGCAAATGATGTTTTCCCGTGGGAGAAACTAGGACACGGGGCCATTATTTCCAAATAGGGGTCTCCCAATTCAGACTGATGAGGAGAATTTTCTTCAGTCAGAGGATTGAGAGTCTTTGGAACTTTCTTCTTCAAGAGGCTGTGGAAGCAGAATCTTTGAATTTTTTTTTAAGGCACAGGTAGATAGATTCTTGATAAGCAAAGGGGTGAAAGGTTATCGGGGGTAGACGGGAATGTGGGGTTGAGGTTACTATCAGATCAGCCATGATCTTACTGAATGGGAGTGTAGAGGGCCGAGTGGCCCACTGCTGCTCCTAGTTCGTATCTACATATGCATGTTCAGAATTTGTTTTTAAATATATTTTTATTCTCCTTTTTCACATTTTCTCCCAAATCTACACCCAACAATAAACAATAATCAGTAACAAATAAGTCAATCCCCATATCAATAACAACGATCCCATCCTCCCACCAACCCCCAAACATTAGCCCACATGTTCACATAAACAAATGACTAAAAGGAATCAGGAATCGCCCATAGTCACCATTAATACATACATTCCCCCCCAACCCATTCCCCCCCCAACCCCCCTAATGTTCGATGTGATCCAATTCTCAAAAGTGCATAATGAATAACGCCCATGAATTGTAGAACCCCTCCATCCTCCCCCTCAGTTCAAATTTGACCTTTTCAAGCACCAAGAATTCCTGCAGGTCCCCCCGCCACACCAGGGCACAGGGTGGAGAGGTTGATCTCAGCCCCCCCCCGTAACGGTCACAATCATCTTCTACCCCCTCAAAGAGCCGGTTCATCCTCACCCTTGTAAGGTGCGCTCCATACACCACCTTCAGCTGGCATGTTCATAATTTTAATTGGATTTCTAAATTTAAGAACTGTTTTGTGTATCAGAGGCATCATTAGCTCCAACACTAAGCTATGGAACTCCCAGCTAAGCATTTCAACACACCCGGAGCCTGATAATATCAGGGTTTGTTGTTTTCCAACTTCAGTCAGTTTCTTACCCATTCACAAAACTGACGTTGAACCCTCAGAATGGTGAGTTTAACTAATAGCCTTTTGGAAGGAACACGACCAAATCACTTCCAATAGTTGAGAAAAATCATATACAATCTTCCACAATCCACTTGGGTGATCAAAATGCTTTATAGGCAGGGAACCTTGCCTACTGAAATCATAATTATGTTTGATAGTTTATTACTGGACAGACCATTTACAGGTTACATATGATAATCAGCTCTTATTATTTTACACAGAATTAATGCAAGATTAATTGGGGGTTATGTTGGGACCGGTAGTGCCTATTTTACAGTTGCTATAAGAGCCTCTTATGGCAGAAAGGTAGCACACAGAAAAGCAAAATGAGTGCTCCTAAAATTTTCCTCCATTGCTGCCTTTGTTAGTTTAGTTTTATTGTTCTTTTTTTTTTAATGTGGACATATTAGCATGATTTTCACAGAATCACAGAATAATACAGTGCAGGAGGCCCATCAGCCCATTGAGTCTGCACTGATGCATGAAAACACCTGAACTGTCTACCTAATCCCATTTGCCAGCACTTGGCCTTGAAATGTTATGATGTGTCAAGTGCTCATTCAGGAACTTTTTTTGAAGGATGTGAGACAACCCACCACTACCACCCACCCAGGCAGTGCATTCCAGACTGTTACCACCCTCTGGGTAAAAAAGCTTTTCCTCAAACCCCCACTAAACCTTCTGCCCCTCACCTTGAACTGGTGTCCCCTCATAACTGACCCTTCAACTAAGGGGAACAGGTGCTCTCTATCCACCCTCTCAGTGTCCCTCATAGTCTTGTACACCTCGAACAGGTCACCCCCTCAGTCTTCTCTGCTCCAGCGAAAACAACCCAAGCCTATACAACCTCTTTTTTAAAACATTATTCATTAACAGGATGTGGGCGTTGCTGGCTAGGTCAACATTTATTGCCCATCCCTAGGTGTTCTTCGGAAGGTGGTGGTGCATTGCCTTCTTGAACTGCTGCAGTCCATGTGGTGTAGGTACAGCCAATGTGCTGTTAGGGATGGAGTTCCAGGATATTATCCCAGCGACAATGAAGGAACGGTGATATATTTCCAAGTCAAGTTGGTGAGTGACTTGGAGAGGAGCCTCCAGGTGGTGGGGGTTCCCAGGTATCTGCTGCTCTTGTCCTTCTGGATGGTAGTGGTCGTGGCTTTGGAAGGTGCTGCCTAAGGATCCTTGGTGAGTTCCTGCAGTGCATCTTGTCGATGGTACACTCAGCTGCAAATGGTGGAGGGTTTGAATGTTTGTGGAAAGGTGAGCAATCAAGCTGGATGTCCTGGTTGGTGTTGAGCTGCACTCATCCAGGCTAGTGGACAGTATCCCATTACACTCCTGACTCGTGCCTTGTAGATGGACAGGAGGTGAGTTACTCGCCGTAGGATTCCTAGCCTTTGACCTGCCCTGGTAGCCACAGTATTAATATGGTTTGTCCAGTTCAGCTTCTGATCAATGGTAACCCCCAGGATATCGATTGTGGGGGATTCAGCGGTGGTAATGCCATTGAATGTCATGGAGAGGTGGTTAGATCCACTCTTGTAGGAGATGGCCATTGCATGGCACTTCTGTGGCACGAATGTAACTTGCCACTTGTCAGCCCAAGCTTGGATATTGCTGGATTTGAACATAGACTGCTTCATTAACTGAGGACACGCCAATGGTGCTGAATATTGTGCAGTCATTGTGACTGGCCAGCTCGGTCTGTAGCGCTACTACTGAGCCTCTCTTGGTGATGAATATTGAAATCTCCCACCCAGAGTATATTCTGTGTCCTTGCCACCCTCAGTGCTTCCTCCAAGTGGTGGTCAACATGAAGGAGCACTGATTCATCAGCTGATAGTAACTGGTGCATAGTAATCAAAGAAGAACAATACAGCACAGGAACAGGCCTTTCGGCCCTCCAAGCCTATACCGGTCGTACCACCCTTGGCCAAAACCATCAGCACTTCCTAGTGCCGCATCCCTCTATACCCATCCTATCCATGTATTAGTCAAGATGCTTTTTGAACGCCGTTAATGTATCTGCTTCCACAATCTCCCCAGACAATGCGTTCCAGGCACTCACCACCGTTTTTTCTTTTAAAAAAAAAACTGCCTCGCACATCTTCCCTAAACTTTGCCCCACGGGCCTTAAACCTATGCCCCCTGGCGACTGACCACTCCACCCTGGGAAAGTGCGCCCGCATAGCCACTCTATCCATGGCTCTCAAAATCCTGTAGGCCTCTATCAGGTCACCCCTCAATGTTCAATGTTCTAATGAAAATAGTCAGAGTCTATTCAGCCTCTCCGCATAGCTAACATCCTCCAAACCAGGCAACACCCTGGTAAACTTTCTCTTAAACGGCCTCCACATCCTTCTGGTAGAGTGACGACCAGGATTGTGCGCAATATTCCAAATGCGGCCGTACCAGGGTTCGATGCAACTGTAGCATTACTTGCCAGTTTTTATACTTGATGCCCCGTCCAATGAAGGCAAGCATTCCGCATGCTTTACTGACTACCTTGTCCACTTGTTTTGCCACTTTCAAAGATCTGTGGATCTGCACGCCCAGATCTCTCTGGCTTTCTATATTCCTAAGAGCTTTGCCATTTACAGTATATTTCCCCTCTTTGTTAGACCTACCAAAATGCATTACCTTGCATTTGTCTGGGTTAAACTCCATTTGCCATTTCTCTGCCAAGTCTCCAACCTATCCAAAGCCTGCTCTGTCCTCTGACAATCCTCAATACTATCTACCAGTCTACCAACCTTGATGTCATCCACAAACTTACTAATCAGACCAGCTACATTTTCCTCCAAACCGTTTATGCATACTACAAACAGGGGCCCCAGCACTGATCCTAGTCACAACCTTAATTCAGAAAAACACACTTCTACTGCTACCCTTTGCCTGTGGCCAAGCCAACTCTCTATCCATTTTGCCACCTCGCCTCTGATCCCCTGTGACTTCACCTTTTGTACCAGTCTGCCAGGAGGCACCTTGTCAAAGGCTTTACTGAAGTCCATGTAAACAACATCCACCTCCCTCCCCTCATCAATCATCTTTGCCGCCTCCTCAAAAAAATAACCTCTTCGTCACAAAATCATGCTGTCTATCGCTAATGAGTCCATTTGTTTTCAAATGGGTATAAATCCTGTCCCTGAAAATTCTCTCCAATACTTTACCTACTACCAACGTGAGGCTCACCGGCCTATAGTTTCCTGGATTATCCCTGCCACCTTTCTTAAGTGGTACCACATTAGCAATTTTCCAGTCCTCTGGGATCTCACCTGCAGCCACCGAGGATACAACGGTGTCAGTCAAGGCACCAGCAATTTCCTCCCTTGCTTCCCTCAGTATTCTGGGGTAAATTCCATCCGGCCCAGGAGACTCATCTACCTTAATGTCTTTTAAAA
The DNA here is from genome assembly GCF_902713615.1 of Scyliorhinus canicula. Taxonomy (NCBI): domain Eukaryota; kingdom Metazoa; phylum Chordata; class Chondrichthyes; order Carcharhiniformes; family Scyliorhinidae; genus Scyliorhinus; species Scyliorhinus canicula. The sequence continues at coordinate 66,365,633 of NC_052146.1, forward strand.
GACCCAATACTCCTCCTTTTCGATGTCAAGACCAGACTGTCCACACACTCTTCCCAAGAATCAAAGTCCTTTTCTTTGGCGATTTCAAGTATTCATTTAGTACCTCGCTCAACACATAGATTCCCCCCACTGTCCTCAAGTAGTCCAATCCTTTCCCTGGCCACTCTCTTGCTTTTTATATGTGAATAAAAAGCTTTGGGATTCACCTTAATCCTATTTGGCAAGGACTTTTCATAACCCCTTCTAGCCCTCCTAATTTCCCGTTTTAGTACCTCATTTTCCACTTAAGTACCTTCAGCAGGAGGTTTCCTTGCCCATGTTTAACCTGAAGCTATGAGACTTCACGAGTCCAGAGTCGATGTTGAGGACTTCGAGGGCAACTCCCTCCCGACTGTATACCACTGTGCCACCACCTCTGCTGGGTCTGTCCTGCCGATGAGACAGGACATACCCAGGAATGATGATAGTGCTGTCTGGGATATTGTCTGTAAGGTATGATTCTGTGAGTATGACGATGTCAGGCTGTTGTTTAACTAGTCTGTGAAACAGCTCTCCCAACTTTGGCACAAGCCCCCAGATGTTAGTACGGAGGACATGGCAGGGTCGACAGGGCTGGGTTTGCCATCGTCATTTCCGGTGCCTGGTTTGATGCCAAGTGATCCGTCCGGTTTCATAAGAACATAAGTAGGAGCAGGAGTAGGCCATCTGGCCCCCCGAGCCTGCTCCGCCATTCAATGAGATCATGGCTGATCTTTTGTGGACTCAGCTCCACTTTGCGGCCTGAACACCATAACCCTTAATCCCTTTATTCTATCTATCTTTATCTTAAAAACATTTAATGAAGGAGCCTCAACTGCTTCACTGGGCAAGGAATTCCATAGATTCACAACCCTTTGGGTGAAGAAGTTCCTCCTAAACTCAGTCCTAAATCTACTTCCCCTTATTTTGAGACTATGCCCCCTAATTCTGCTTTCACCCGCCAGTGGAAACAACCTACCCGCATCTATCCTATCTATTCCCATCATAATTGTATATGTTTCTATAAGATCCCCCCTCATCCTTCTAAATTCCAAAGAGTACAGTCCCAGTCTACTCAACCTCTCCTCGTAATCCAACCCTTTCAGCTCTGGGATTAACCTAGTGAATCTCCTCTGCACACCCTCCAGCGCCAGTACGTCCTTTCTCAAGTAAGGAGACCAAAACTGAACACAATACTCCAGGTGTGGCCTCACTAACACCTTATACAATTGCAGCATAACCTCCCTAGTCTTAAACTCCATCCCTCTAGCAATGAAGGACAAAATTCCATTCGCCTTCTTAATCACCTGTAAACCAACTTTTTGCGACTCATGCACTAGCACACCCAATTCTCTCTGCACAGCGGCATGCTTTAATATTTTATCGTTTAAATAATAATCCCGTTTGATGTTATTCCTACCAAAATGGATAACCTCACATTTGTCAACATTGTATTCCATCTGCCAGACCCTAGCCCATTCACTTAACCTATCCAAATCCCTCTGCAGAATCTGCAGATTCACCAAGCTAAATCGCTGGCTTTTAAAGCAGACCAAGCAGGCCAGCAGCACGGTTCGATTCCCGTACCAGCCTCCCCGGACAGGCGCCGGAATGTGGCGACTAGGGGCTTTTCACAGCAACTTCATTGAAGCCTACTCGTGACAATAAGTGATTTTCATTTCATTTCAGTATCCTCTGCACTTTTCACTTTACCACTCATCTTAGTGCCATCTGCAAACTTGGACACATTGCCCTTGGTCCCCAATTCCAAATCATCTATGTAAATTGTGAACAATTGTGGGCCCAACACTGATCCCTGAGAGACACCACTAGATACTGATTGCCAACCAGAGAAACACCCATTAATCCCCACTCTTTGCTTTCTATTAATTAATCAATCCTCTATCCATGCTACGACTTTACCCTTAATGCCATGCATCTTTATCTTATGCAGCAACCTTTTGTGTGGCACCTTGTCAAAGGCTTTCTGGAAATCCAGATATACCACATCTATTGGCTCCCCGTTATCTACCGCTCTGGTAACGTCCTCAAAAAATTCCACTAAATTAATTAGTTAGGCACAACCTGCCCTTTATGAACCCATGCTGCGTCTGTCCAATGGGACAATTTCCATCCAGATGCCTCGCTATTTCTTCTTTGATGATAGATTCCAGCATCTTCCTTACAACTGAAGTAAAGCTCACTGGCCTATAATTTCCTGCTCTCTGCCTACCTCCTTTTTTAAACAGTGGTGTCACGTTTGCTAATTTCCAATCCGCCGGGACCACCCCAGAGTCTAGTGAACTTTGGTAAATTATCACTTGTGCATTTCCATTTTCCCTAGCCATTTCTTTTAGCACTTTGGGATGCATTCCATCAGGGCCAGGAGACTTGTCTACCTTTAGCCCCATAAGCTTTCCCATCACTACCTCCTTAGTGATAACAATCATCTCAAGGTCCTCACCTGTCATAGCCTAATTTCTATCAGTCACTGGCATGTTATTTGTGTCTTCCACTGTGAACACCGACCCAAAAGACCTGTTCAGTTCCTCAGCCATTTCCTCATCTCCCATTATTAAATCTCCCTTCTCATCCTCAATATTTACCTTAGCCACTCTTTTTTGTTTTATATATTTGTAGAAACATTTACTATCTGTTTTTATATTCTGAGCACGTTTACTCTCATAATCTATCTTACTCTTCTTTATAGCTTTTTTAGTAGCTTTCTGTTGCCTCCTAAAGATTTCCCAGTCCTCTAATCTCCCACTAATCTTTGCCACTTTGTATGCTTTTTCCTTCAATTTGATACTCTCCCTTATTTCCTTAGATATCCAGGGTCGATTTTCCCTCTTTCTACCGTCCTTCTTTTTTGTTGGTATAAACCTTTGCTGGGCACTGTGAAAAATCGCTTGGAAGGTTCTCCACTGATCCTCAACTGTTCCACCATGAAGTCTTTGCTCCCAGTCTACCTTAGCTAGCTCATCCCTCATCCCATTGTAATCTCCTTTATTTAAACACAAAACACTAGTATTTGATTTTACCTTCTCACCCTGCATCTGTATTTTAAATTCCACCATATTGTGATTGCTCCTTCCGAGAGGATCCCTACCTATGAGATCATTAATCAATCCTGTCTCATTACACAGGACCAGATCTAGGACCGCTTGTTCCCTCGTATGTTCCATTACATACTGTTCTCGGAAACTATCGCGGATACATTCTATAAACTCCTCCTCAAGGCTGCCTTGAATGACCTGGTTAAACCAATCGACATGTAGATTAAAGTCCCCCATGATAACTGCTGTACCATTTCTACATGCATCAGTTATTTCTTTGCCTGCCCCACCATAATGTTACTAATTGCTTTCTTAAACTCCATCCTGCACTTTCCATACTCCACTAATGCCACTGCTGATTTCATCCCCTTCTACTTGCTAAAAGCCTCTCTTTTCTTTCTCATTATATCCCCAAGTGCCTCTGGTCATGCATGGTTTTCTGGACTTGTTACTCCTTCCTATTACCCTAGAGGGAACGTGTTGGTCCTGTATGCTCCCCATTTCCTTTTTGAACGCCCCCACTGCTCTTCTGGAGATTTCTCCTAACTCTTTCCAGTCTAACGTGGCCAGATCCTGCCTCATTTTACTAAAATCTTCTCTCCCCCAATCCAAAACCTTTTTTTGAAACTTGTCTATTTCTTTGTCCATAACAAACTTAAGTTGTACCATGTTGCAGTAGCTATCACCAAAATGCTCCTCCACAAGCACATCAACCACCTGCCCACCTTCATTCCCCAGAATTTAGTCCAAAACTGCACCATCCCCTGTCGGACCCTCTACATATTGAGCTAAAAAAGTTCTCCTGCATACATTTTCAGAACTCCACTCCATCCAAGCCCTTAACACAGCAACTATCCCACTTAATGTTGGGAAAGTTGAAATCACCCAATACAATTACCCTATTATTATTTTCACACACCTCTGTGAATTGTGCACATATTTGCTCCTCAATTTCCCACTTACTATCTGGAGATCTATAATAAACACCTAGCAATGTGGCTGTCCTTTTTTTGTTCCTACGCTCTACCCACAAAGCTCAATCTGATGCCCTCTCCCAAGATTTCATCTCTCCTTACTGCAGTAATCGACTCCTAATAATGCAGTGCCCCCTCCTCTTTTACCCCCTCCTCTGTCTCGCTGAAAGTTTCATATCACACGATGTTGAGCTGCCAATCCTGCCCCTCCCTCAACCACGTCTCTGTGATGGCTACTATATCACAATTCCTTCTTTCTTCGACACCCTAGTCTCCCTCAGCGCTTATGAGATAAATTCCGGTCAGTTGGGATTTTTTATTTGGAAGCCATTTCTGCAGTCTATGATTTCCATTTTTTGTTTAAAGATCAAGTTAATTAATTTTGCTTTGGTTAAAAGTTTAGGAAAGGAACTTTGGTCAAGACTTCCGAGTAAATATTTAGAGGAGCCTGGCCTGCAGCCACCATAGAGACAATATGTACATATAATCACCCCAACTGGTACTGGAATTTTTGTGACTGGATCAACACAAACAACAACTTACATTTATATAGTGCATTTCAATTGAATTTTAAACTCAAGGTTGCGTGGACTAGGAGCCCATGTAGCTCAACAAGCACGGGGTAACAGGCTTCAGGGTGTGATAAGATACCAGCATCAACATTTTGAATGAGTTCAAATTTATAGAGGGTAACAGGTGGAAAACCAGCTAGGAAAGCATTGGCATAGCCACGGGTGGATATGGATTTCAGCAGATGGGCGGAGCCTGGGGCAGAGGTGTAATATTACAGAGGTGGAAGTAGGCGGTCTTGGTGATAGCAAGGGTGTGAATCTGAAACTGGGACAACAAGATGGCAAAAGCCTGTTTCAGCCTCAGAGAGCAGCCAGAAAGGAGGTTGGAACCAGAGGTTAAGAAATGGAGCTTCCGGGCAGCACGGTGGCCTAGTGGTTAGCACAACCGCCTCACGGCGCTGAGGTCCCAGGTTCGATCCCGGCTCTGGTTCACTGTCCGTGTGGAGTTTGCACATTCTCCCCGTGTCTGCGTGGGTTTCACCCCCACAACCCAAAGATGTGCAGGGTAGGCGGATTGGCCACACTAAATTGCCCCTTAATTGGAAAAAATGATTGGGTAATCTAAATTTATAAAAAAAAAAGAAATGGAGCTTCTGGCACCAGCTGAAGACAATGGCCTTTATTTTCCAGTATCAATTTGGAGGATATAGCTGTTGCACAAAGAAATGCAAATCGAAGAATCTGAAAACAACAAATTGCTCTGGTATAGGTCTGGCGGGATAAAGTTTGATCAATTGTTACAACTCTGGTGAAAGACGGAACTGGAGTATAGTCTTCATACACTTACAGGCTTTTACTTCTAGAGACACACATTACATATTGTGCCCTTCCAATCCCAAACCAGTATCAAGCTGTTCATTTATACCTGTATCACACAGGTGAATTCCAGTTAAGGCCCACCAACCGAATACAATAAATAATTACAATTAATTATGCCGTTAACATCAATGACCAAGTTACTTCTGCCTGGCAGAACTCAAAACCAACAACTATCCCTTTCTGGAAAGCCACTTCCCACTGACAGGTTATTTTGTGTGTTCATTCAATAGAAAATGGAGGCTAATGGAGTGGCCTGTCATATTAGGATACACGAGGCAAGTATAGAGGAAGAAAAATGGCTCTCTGCTTTAAGGATAGGCTCAGAAAGGTTCATACATTACATAAGGAGACACAGGATTCCTGTAATTTTCCTGCAATTCTGCCCAATGACAAATTAGTCCCATCTGCATCACTACATGAAGGAAACTATGGAGATTAATCGACAAACGTTATTTAAAAGTAATTGTTTCTTTCCCTATTCCCCATCTCCAAAATGCACTTGCCCCATATCATGAATGGACGAGAAACCTACTCTGAGGATTCGACTCTTGAAACTAAACCCTCGACTGTGTCAAAGTAGTACCCACACAAACTCTCAACTCCTTTTCCTCACGAGCAGCTATTCAGCAGCTCTCATGTGCCCAAGGGCAAGTTCAGGGATTTGTCAGTTTACGAAGTATAGACGAAGAATCCATCTTCCAGCACTGCACTAAATGAAAATCTATTGTGTCATCAGGCTTCCAGAAGAGACAATTCAGCAGCACAAAAATAATGCAACCTAGTTAAATACAAATCCTTTTTAACAATTGGTTTTAATTGTCAATAAGCAAACTATATCTAAAACACTAAATACAAACCTGGAAGTTCCTAATGTTGCTGATGGTTTTAGCTGATGTTCCCTCAACAAATGGAGACCTCCCATAAATCATTTCGTAAGCAATCACTCCGAGAGACCACCAGTCACATTCCACACCATATGAAGAACATCCATCCCCATTCATCACAGTTAGTACTTCAGGGGCCATGAAATCTGGTGTATTAACTGGTAACTTTGAGATAACCTGTTAAGAGAGGCAAAAGAAAATGTGTATATTACAGTGGATAAAAAATATTAACCAGAGCTTATAACTGGGTAACTGCATTATTCTCATTCTTCAATACAGTATAAATTATTAAGTGGTAGATGGTTTAATACTGCAGGTAATTTGCATTTTGTAGCATGTGTAAGATATTCAACTTACATCGCACAACAGCGGCAGAACATTATAATTATTATTTTTTTTAATCATACCTTAAACAAGTTGGAACAGCAAGAATCAGATATTGATAATGGCTTTAATGCACTCTAGTGAAAGGGAAATGCAACTTGAACACTAGATGCAAGTTATTTCATATTTTGGAAACCATATGCCTCGAGAATGAAAATCACTCACCTATCATAGAACATTACAGCGCAGTACGGGCCCTTCGGACCTCAATGTTGCGCCGACCTGTGAAACCATCTGAAGCCTATCTGACCTACACTATTCCATTTTCATCCATATGTCTATCCAGTGACCACTTAAATGCCCTTAAAGTTGGCGAGTCTACTACTGTTGCAGGCAGGGCGTTCCACACCCCTACTACTCTCTGAGTAAAGAAACTGCCTCTGACATCTGTCCTATATCTATCACCCCTCAATTTAAAGCTATGTCCCCTCGTGTTGGTCATCACCATCCGAGGAAAGAGACTCTCACTGTCCACCCTATCTAACCCTCTGACTATCTTATATGTCTCTATTAAGTCACCTCTCAGCCTTCTCCTCTCTAACGAAAACAACCTCAAGTCCCTGAGCCTTTCCTCGTAAGACCTTCCCTCCATACCAGGCAACATCCTAGTAAATCTCCTCTGAACCCTTTCCAAAGCTTCCACATCCTTCCTATAATGTGGTGACCAGAACTGCACGCAGTACTCCAGGAGCGGCCGCACCAGAGTTATGTACAGCTGCAGCATGACCTTGTGGCTCCGAAACTCAATCCCCCTGCTGATAAAGGCTAGCACACCATATGCCTTCTTAACAGCCCTATTAACCTGGGTGGCAACTTTCAGGGATTTATGTACCTGGATGCCGAGATCTCTCTGTTCATCTACACTACCAAGAATCTTGCCATTAGCCCAGTACTCTGCATTCCTGTTACTCCTTCCAAAGTGAACCACCTCACACTTTTCCGCATTAAACTCCATCGGCCACCTCTCAGCCCAGCTCTGCAGCGTATCTATGTCCCTCTGTATCCTATAACATCCTTCAGCACTATCCACAACTCCACCGACCTTCGTGTCATCTGCAAATTTACTAACCCATCCTTCTACACCCTCTTCCAGGTCATTTATAAAAATGACAAACAGCAGTGGCCCCAAAACAGATCCTTGCAGTACACCACTAGTAACTGAACTCCAGGATGAACATTTGCCATCAACCACCACCCTCTGTCTTCTTTCAGCTAGCCAATTACTGATCCAAACCGCTAAATCACCTTCAATCCCATACTTCCTTATTTTCTGCAATAGCCTACCGTGTGGAACCTTATCAAACGCTTTACTGAAATCCATATACACCACATCAACCGCTTTACCCTGATCCACCTGTTTGGTCACCTTCTCAAAAAACTCAATAAGGTTTGTGAGGCATGACCTACCCTTCACAAAACCGTGTTGACTATCGCTAACCAAATTGTTCTTTTCAAGATGATTATAAACCCTATCTTTCATAACCTTTTCCAACATTTTACCCCCAACCGAAGTAAGGCTCACAGGTCTATAATTACCAGGGTTATCTCTACTCCCCTTCTTGAACAAGGGGACAACATTTGCTATCCTCCAGACTTCCGGCACTATTTCTGTCGACAAAGTCGACATAAAGATCAAGGACTGCATCTTCCAGAGAGAAACACTTCACTATCGCTTCTTTTAACGCCAAAAGATTAAAATAGCTACAGTAGAATAGCTAAAGTAGAACAGTTGCACAGCATCCAGCTATTTTAAATAGCCCAGTGCAGAGTAGTTTTGAAAAATCATTTTAAAACTTACACTGTTATTTTAAATCATACCTGAAAACAACTGACGTAACACCAGAAAAGTTTCCAGAGGAAAGAGCCTGGAAGCTGAAGGCAGAGCTTTTTATTGCAATACAAGAATCCATACAATCTCCAGTTTCAGAACACCCCAGTTCACCGAGCCTGGAAGTGTGAGCTAAATCTTTTAAAGTTCCAGGATATTGCTAGTCCCGAATCTCCTTTTACTAATCCTGTGTCAGAAGTGACCCTTGAATAAACCGTCTCTAAAACCCTAAAACCTGAAGATTTGAAGCCTCAAAACATGGTTCCTGAGCTCGTGAAATAAATAAATAATTGGTTCTTTTGCGAATGTCCAGCCTGGAAAACAACAGGCTTACGTTTAAATTTGAACACCTCGCTACTTGAAAAGCAAGCTATTGAACAACAGAAATCAGCATACAACCAACCCAGTCAATCATTGTTAAAAATTACCCTCAAGAAGTGCGGCATCACCATTTTGCAAAGCCCATCGAAACAGGCAAACACGGGAAATCCTTTGTATCACAGTGAATGACAGTGCCATCGTGAAAACCTGCCAGCTCTTAAAAAGCAATACCCACTCTTCGTGGATCATTTCAACAGTTCAAACTCAATTAGAACTAACCCAAGCCCACACAGCCAGCAGGTCATGACCACATGCGCTGCTGGAACCTGGATGCAGTCTCCCGCCATTGACAACAAAAGCAGAGATGAGCATACCACTAAACACCCCCCCCCCCCCCCCCCCCCCCCCAAGAAACAATTCACAGTAGGAGCAACCACTGATCAACATAACCACTGGAAGAAAAGCAGACCCATACGCAAATCCAACTTCCAAGCCAACAGCAAAAACCAGAACCAACAGAGCCTACCATTGCTCTGACAGAATGGCGATCAATATATGGAAACGATCAAAGGTCTCCAGGCCCCCTGAACCAGTAAATTCAAGTACTTCAAGGAGCAAGGTGGGAAACTTACAATATTGTAGATAATGTAGTTATAGCAATAATATGATCACAATACTGTAAATGTGTGGAACTGATAATGCAAGACGCAAAGTAAACTTCACATACATTAGGTAACAACTTGTGGGTATGTTTAGTATAAGGGAATGGCAAATTACAGGATTAACGTGGGGCTGAGTACAGTACCGTGCATATGCCCCAGATCTAGGGTAGGTGTGTTGTTAGACCTATGTAAAGATGCAGACATGGAAATAGTTTCTTGCCTCTGTACATATGTATATAGTTACAAGTAGTTAATAAAGTTCACCTACTGAAGACAACAAAGACTTCTTTAAGATACACTGTTCTATAACCAACACCCTCCCAACAAACAAAAATGCATTTCATTGTCTTAGGAGTGAGTGAATCATAGAATTCCTGCAGTGCAGAAGGTGGTAATTTGGCCCATCGATTCTGCACCGACCATTCGAAAGGCCATCCTACACAGACCGATTTCCCACCCTATCCCTGTAACCCCACTTAACCTTTGGACACTAAGGGGCAATTTAGCGTGGCCAATCCACCTAACCTGCATATCTATGGACTGTAGGAAATCAGAGCACCTGGAGGAAACCCACTCAGAAACAGGGAGAATGTGCAAACTTCACACAGTCACCCAAGGTCAGAAACAAACCTGGGTCCCTGACACTGTAGGCAGCAGTGCTAACCACTGTTCTATCGTGCCACCCAATCAACACCAATATGAAAAAATTATTTTGCTGAGAGTCCAATTAAAATCAATACTTGAAGGTTTTAATTTTCTTTCTTAATCATGGGAGCAGACTGATTCCATCCCATAAATTGTATGATGTTTGTAGATCCAAAATTCCCTTACCCCTTTCTTTCGGTGGAATATCAGGACTACTCAGAGCGAGGGCATATCCAGATGGTAAGAACGACTTTATATTGAAAGTACAATTCTCAGATATTCAGAAAACATTACAATTTTGATTTATGAAAAGAAATGGCAGACTCAATCAATTCCATCAAAATTGACATTTTTTTCTTGGAACACGCCAATAGTTCTCTTCATTATTTGCCATTGCATCAGACTTTGAGACATCACTGAATCAATGAAACATGACATTTTAGCAACATTACAGTGAAAAATAACAACTTTAGGAATGAGGGGTGGAATGGGCTTGCATTTCCATTTATTTTTTTTAAATAAATTTAGAGTGCCCAATTATTTTTTCCAATTAAGGGGCAATTTAGTGTGGCCAATCCACTTACTCTGCACATTTTTGGGTTGTGGGGGCGAAACCCACGCAGACACGGGGAGAATGTGCAAACTCCACACAGACAGTGACCCAGAGCCGGGATCGAACCTGGGACCTCAGCGCCGTGAGGCGGTTGTGCTAACCACTAGGCCACCGTGCTGCCCACATTTCCATTTATAAACAATGGATGCAAGTCGATAAATGTATCCCAACTTCACCTTAAATCACAAAATACTGAGAGCTGGAAGCCTCTTCTCGTGTTTATTCCCATCTTCTGAGAGGAGCCAGGCATAACAATTTTGCAGTCGTTGGGTTGCTCAAAATGAATCTGAACAATATTTTTTATATGTTATTATCTAGTAGGCTTGCAATTCCAGTTTACAGAGTTTTGGAGCATATATTACTTTTATAAATAGTTGTTGAGAAGTACATAACTTGAGTACGACGAAAAATAATGATTTTTTTTTGTCAACGCTTTTCGTCTTTCATCAGGACATTTGCAAGTATACAATGTAAGGGAAATCCCCAAATTTATACTGTCTGGTAAGAGTGTGCTGATTGATTGGTTGAGGCATTGCCACAGTGAATGTGATGGTGATTGACAGTTAACTGCCAAGCATGGTTTGAAATTTAAACCAGGCTCAACACCGAATGGTCATGGCATTGCCCTGAGGAATGAACCAGCATGTTCCATCAGTCTGCAAAGAACAGGGTTCTGTATATTAACATATGTAGCTTTCAGTACACACAAATGTGCCACATTGTGAGCCCGACTGACAATCTTAAAATGCTTCAACAAAAAAAAAATCTCTTTGATCAGCAATACGTCACTATGATGAGGTGCCCAATGAAGATTTTCATGCAATGTGCAGGAAGCATTTCCTGAATGTAGACATACAGGAACACAAGAAGATAGAAGGCATACATTATATATTAGATTAAGCTTGATCATTCAATATCATGGTCGATCTTGGGTTTGAACACCTTTCTGCACACTCCCCAAATCCCTCGATTCCCTGAGAATCTGTTCATCTCGGTCTTAAATATAATCAACGGTGGTGCAACCACACCTATCTGGGGTAGAGAATTCTAAAGATTCATAACCCTTTGAGTGAAATCTCATCTGAGTCTAAATTATTCATCCCTTATACTGAAACTGTTCTCCCATGTTTTAAGATTCCCCAACCAGTAGAAATAATCCCTCAATGTCTACCCTGTCAAGCCCCTTCAGAATCTTGTACATTTCAATTAGGTCACCTTTTATTCTTCTAAACTCCAGAGAATAGAAACCCAAATTAGTCAGCCTCTCATCCCAAGGACCAATCCAGTGAACCATTGCCATACTATCTCCGATGCAAATATTAACCAAGGACACAAAAACCAGGTATATGGTCTCACCAAAGCCTGGTACAGCTGTAGCAAGGCTCCTTTATTCTTGTATCCCAATCCCTGGCAATAAAGGCCAACATGCTGTTTGCCTTCCTAATTGCTTAATACCTGCATGCTAAATGTGTATTCCTTGTACAATCAAACCCAAGTATCTCTGAACATAAACATTTACAAGTTCCACATCTTTGATTTGATATCTTTTTTTAAATATTCTGCTTTTCCATCCTTATAACCAACGTGAATAACCTCACATGCCCCCGCAGGGGAGACAGTGATGTAATGCTGTTATCATTGGACTAGTAACCCAGAGGTCCCAGCAAGCTCTGGGGACAGGGGTTCAAACTCCACAGAACTGGTGGAATTTAAATTCAACTCATAAATCTGAAATACAAAGCTAATGTTAATAATGGTGACAATGACAATGACCATCAATAGTTGTAAAAATCCATCTCGTTCACGAATGTCCTTACCCAGTTTGGTGTACGTGTGACTCCTGACCCAAAGCAATGGGGGTGACTTTTAACTGCCCTCTGTAAACGTCTAGCAAGCTACTCAGTTCTAGAGCAATGCAGGCAGCCCACAAGTGCTGATTTTGTCAGCGACTCTCACACCAAAGAATTTTTTTAAAATTATACTTTGCCATCTCTTTTCCCATTCACTTGACCTGTCCACATCCCTATGCAGCCTGTGTCCTCCTTGCAGCATAGTTTCAGCCTCTGTAAAGAAAAAAAACTAGTGGAATGATGATTTGCTGGTGATATTGGAGCGCCTGCATTAACTTATTTTCACAAAACTAACAGGCTCCACCTTCATTCCAGCAGTTTGATCCAACTTGGAACCAAGCATTTTTTTCCTCCCTCGACAGCTCAGTGATACTCAGTCAGCCAGTGATACACAATGCATCTCATTGGTGAGTCCAACGGGACAAATATATGAATTTGACTGATTGAAGGTGGCAACACAAGTGAACAAGGTAGTCAAGAAAGCATACGGAATACTTGGCTTCATTGGACGGGGCATAGAGTATAAAAGCTGGCAAGTCGTGCTACAGTTGTATACAACTTTGGTACGGCCGTACTTGGAATATTGCGCACAATTCTGGTCGCCACACTACCAGAAGGGTGTGGAGACTTTGGAGAGGGTGCAGAGGAGGTTTACCAGGATGTTGCCTGGTCTGGAGAGTGTTAGCTATGTGGAGAGGCTGAATAGACTCGGACTGTTTTTATTAGAAAGACAGAGGTTGATGCGTGACCTGATACGTTTACAAGGTTATGAGGGGCATGGATTGAGTGGATGGGCAGGCACTCTTTCCAGGGTGGAGGGGTCAGTCACCAGGGGGCATAGGTTTAAGGTCCATGGGGCAAAGTTTAGAGATGAGCGATGCAGGTTTTTTTGGGTTTTTTTTTTTAAAAACACACAGGGTGACGAGTGCCTAGAACACGTTGCCAGGGGAGGTTGTGGAAGCAGATACATTAACGGCGTTCAAAAGGCATCTAGACAAACACATGGATAGGATGGGTATATGGCACAAGGAAGAGCAGCACGGTGGTGCAGTTATTAACACGGCAGTTATTTCCCCATGGCGCCAAGGTCCCAGGTTCGATCCCAGCTCTGGGTTACTTCCCTTGTGGCATTTGCCCACTCTCTCCGTGTTTGCATGGATTTCGCCCCACAGCCCAAAGATGTGGCAAGGTAGGTGAATTGGCCACGCTTAATTAACCAATGAATTGGGTGCTCTAAATTTATAGGGGCAGCACGGTAGCATGGTGGTTAGCATAAATGTTTCACAGCTCCAGGGTCCCAGGTTCGATTCCCGGCTGGGTCACTGTCTGTGCGGAGTCTGCACGTCCTCCCCGTGTGTGCGTGGGTTTCCTCCGGGTGCTCCGGTTTTCTCCCACAGTCCAAAGATGTGCGGGTTAGGTGGATTGGCCATGCTAAATTGCCCGTAGTGTACTAAAAAGTAAGGTTAAGGAGGGGGTTGTTGGGTTACGGGTATAGGGTGGATACGTGGGTTTGAGTAGGGTGATCATTGCTCGGCACGGCATCGAGGGCTGAAGGGCCTGTTCTGTGCTGTACTGTTCTATGAAGTGCTGAGGGTTTTTGGAAAAGGTTGGTATCATGATCGGTACAGGCTTTGAGGACCGAAGGGCCTGTTCCTGTGCTGTATTGTTCTTTGACTCTTAAGCAGCAAACACGACTGACTATTCGGAAAAAAAAGACAACAGATTTCATGTGCTCTGGCAATAGAATCAAAGAGTCCATCAATCTGTAGGACCTCAGCTCCCAATGATCACTCGTTACTATAATGGCCACATTTGTGGTGTTTTTACAATCGTAACCTCGCCACCCCACACCCAGAACCTTGGAGATAACATCAGAGAATCCCTGCCAGAACGCCTTTAATCTTGGACACGCCCAGAACCTGTGGATGATCGCGGGTCGCCCCCGCACACCGCCCATATCCATCTTCCACTCCCGCAAAATACCTGCTCATCCTCGCCACTGTCATGTGGGCCGGGTCCTATGCACCACTTTAAACTGGATGAGGCTTAACCTCGCATAGAATGAGGATATGTTCACCCTCCACGAGGCCTCCGCCCACATCCCGGCTCGCATCGCCTCTCCCAGCTCCTCCTCCCAATTTGCGCTTAATCTCCTCCAACAGAGCAACTTCGTTCTTCATCAATTTCTTGTATATATCCGACACCCTCCCCTTCCCTATATTGTCCTGCAACACCGGAGGCAGCAGCCCCAGGAAGGATGGCCTTACAAAATCCCTCAACTGCAGGTACCAAAAGCCATTCCCCTTGGGCAACAATTCCTCCAACCCCGCGAATTTGCCTGCCGATAAACAAGTCTTTAAATACTCGATCCCCATCTGCTGCCACCCCCAGAACCTTGCACCCAGCCCCGCATGGCACCGCAACATGCCATCTAGCCCAAAATGTTGCCTGCACAGGCTCCACAGCCATAACGCCAACACCACCACTGGGCTCACAGAGACCTGCCCGGCGAGAACTTAAGAGGTGCCAACAACAGAGCTCTCCAATTTATTCCCCTACACGCCGCTGCCTCCATCTGTCCCCAAGCCAACCTTTCCTGCACAGCGAAACCACCCCCCCCCCCCCCCCCCCCCCAAAATACAGATCCCAGCTCAAATCTGCCTTCATTCCCTCCACCATTGTGCCAAGTTCAACTTGTATAGCTACCCAGCTCTGCGCCACCTGGATTCCTAAATACTTAAAATTCGGCCCTACCACCCTGAACAGCAACTCCCCTCTTGCCCTCGAGCATTAATCGGGAACACCACAATGTTCCTCGGGTTTCAACTTGTATTCCGGAAACCCGCCAAGTTCCCCCAAAATCTCCATAATCCCTCCAAAGCCGCTCACCAGTTTGGAGATATATAACAAATCATCCTTATATAACAAAATTCTATGCTCAGCACCTCCCCCGCCCCCCACCCCCTCGATTCCTTTCCAATCCCCCAACGCCCTAAGCACCATTGCCAACGGCTTTATCGCCAAGGCAAAAATCAATAAGGGGAACAGGAACTTCTGTCTCGTCCCATGATGTAACCCAAAGTCATCTAGTTCATCTGAATGCTCGCCACGGGCACCCAATCACAACCCCCTGCCCAAACCCAAACCGCCCAACAGCTCCAATAGTAGATCCACTCCACCCAATAAAAAACCTTTACCGCGTCCATCGACACCATTACTTCTACCTCCTGTCCCTCCGAAGGCATCATAATTACATTAAGCAACATTCGCACATTTGCCGGCAAATGCCTTTCCTTCACAAATCCCGTCTGGTCCTGCCCTATCACCCCCGGCACATAGTCCTCGATTCGCAACGCTAGCACCTTCACAAATAGCTTTACATCAACGTTCAGCAGCAATATCGGGCAGTATGAACAACACTGCTCTAGGTCCTCATCTTTCTTTAAAATCAGGGAGAGGGAAGCCTGCAAACCCCCCCCCCCCCCCCCATCCATCACCTCCCTTAGCCCATATCAGGGCCCCTAGCCCCTGCACCCTCTCCCCCTCCCACCATAGGGAACTCCAACCCATCCAGTAACTGCAGCATCCCCTCCTCCCTCATCGGGAGCTCCATCTCATACAGCTTCCTGTAGAAGGCCTCAAATGCCCCATACACACCCCCCCCCCCCCCCAACACAGATCCATCACCACCTTAACCCTCTCAACCTCACCCGACCAATCTCCCTCGCCGCTGCCTGCTTCCTCAACTGGTGGGCCAGTATCCTGCTCGCCTTTTCTTCATTCTCATCCATTCCCCATTGCTTTCCCCATGGACACTAATCCAAACTCCATTTGGAGCCTCTGCATCTCCCTTAACAGCCAATCCTCTGGCGCCACCAAGCACCTCCCATCCACCCTCAGATTATCATCTACCAGCCTTGCTCTCTCCTCCCACTCCACACTCACCCTATGCGCCCAAATTGAAATAAATTCTCCCCTAACTACCATCTCGAGTGCCTCCCACAACATGGCGGCTGCGACCTTCCCCATAACATTCAACTCCACATAGCCCCAAATGGCAGTCCTCACCCACTCACACACCGCCTCAAACAGCAATCCCACATCTACCCTCCACTGCGGCCATTTGGCCTCCCCTTGCACCACCCGCAAATTCACCCAATGACCACGGTGGGTTGGGAGAAATGACAATCGCCGAGTACTCAGTCAGCCACCCCCGTCAGCGTCGACTTATTCATCACACAAAAAAAAAATCAATCAGGGGGTACAACTAGTGCACATGGGAGAAGTATGAAAACTTCTTCGCCCTTGGCCTCCCAAACTTCCTCGGGTCCCCCGCCAGCACACCAAACCTCCTGAGGACACCCTCAACGAGTTAGGACTCGCCGGTTCAAACTCGGATCCAGGACTGTATTGAAATCTCCCCCGATAATCAGCCAGTGTCTGTCCAAGTCTGGGATCTTCCTTAACACTCACCTCAAAGTCTTCATCATCCCAATTCGGGGCATACACATTCACAAGGGCCACCAGCATTCCCTCCAACATCCCACTGACCATCACATACCCATTCCCCAAATAGACCACAATGCTTCCCCCACTCAAAAGCCACCCCCCTCGTCTTCATGTCCAGTCCCAAGTGGAACATCTGCCCTGCCCCACCCAACCCTTCCTCAGCCTTATCTGATCCCCCAGTTTCATGTGCATCTCCTGCGAAAAACACAACGTCCGCCTTCAAACTTCTCAGATGCGTGAAAACACGTGACTGTTTAAACGGCCCATTCAGCCCTCTCACATTCCACATGACCTCCCTAACCCCCTCCTGCAGATCAGCCATACCACTTTTTAAGCTAGCCCCGGCCAGCATCACGCACCCCACCAGGGCCGCCCTCCGATGTCCGCCACCATCCCTCCCCAACTGCGCCATACCAACCACACCAATATCAGCAATGCCCCCCCCCCCCCCCCCAGCAGAAAGAAAACCCAACCCCATCTCCCCCCCACCTTCCTCCTGGCAACCCCCCACGTCACTCCTGTTAACTAGCTCATCTAGCTAGCAAGGTAGCCCCGCCCAAGGTCTCCAACTTACCCCCACCCTTCCAGTCCACCCCTCTTTCCCCGCCATCCTCCCAACCACCAACAAACAAAAAGCACACTCACCATCACCGCTCCCTCGTCGTAACCCACCCCACATGCCCCAAAATGAACACAAAACTCCTCTCAAGTCCACTGTCCTCGCACTCTTCCCAGTCCATGGTCCCACATATAGTCCAACACCTCCTCTGGCAAGTCAAAATAAAATTCCCGCTTTTAATGCATCACCCACAAGCAGGCAGGGTACAAAACACCAAACTTCATCCCCTCTTAAAGAGGGCCGCCTTTCTCCAGCTGTACACGGCCCTCCACTTAATCAGCTCAGCACTGCAGCTCACTCCCCTTCCCAGGCGCCTTTCTTGGTCTGCCCTGCCCACTTCAGAATTTTTTCTTTGTCCAAAAATAGATGTAGCCTCAACCCTTGCTGGTTTCCCAACCTGCAGCCTCTTATCAGTGTCCTTTGCTCCCAAACCATCACGAGGGGCCAGTCAAAGGCCCTCTCCCCCATCAACTTCTCCAGCAAGCTCGCCACAAATTTGGCAGCTTCCAATCCCTCAATGATCTCAGGCATCCAGACAATCCTCAAATTCTGCCTGTTGGAGCAGTTCTCAAGATCCAATTTCTCTCTTAGCTTCTTCTGGCTGCTCAACACCATCCCCCTCTCCAGCGAAACCTGCCGATCCTCGTGCTCCCTCACTGACTCTCCACCTTCTGGATGGCCAGACCCTGAGCCTCCTGCCTCTGCTCCACACGGCTCCACCACCTTGGAAGCTTTCCTCAAAAGCTTCTTCCCTCTGCTGCTGCAATTTATTACTCAAAAACCCTACCAGCTGCTCTGACCACTGGGTGGGCAGCGCTGACCTCTTGCCCTCCGCCATCTTCACCTTTGGCGCACCACACAACTTTTCTGATCCAACTCCTCTCGCCCACTGATCCATACACCGACCTAACCAGAGGAGTATAATTTTCTCTGGGCACTCATATACCTTTTGCCCTCAAATACACCATTCGGGTGGGGAAGGACCGCAAAATCCACCTAGAGCGGAGCGACCAAATGTACGACTACTCACTCCATGGATGCCACCAGAAGTCCAAGGAAATATTTATAATGAAACTTTGACGTTGTATAATTAAACGATGGCGTGGAAAACGCTCATTCACTCAATAATAGAATACCCCTAATTACTCTCCCACATTAGAGAAAGATCCAGTTGATGGCACTGTGACTTCACAGCACCAGGGTCCCAGGTTCGATTCTCTGCTGGGTCACTGTCTGTGCAGAGTCTGCACGTTCTCTCCGTGTGTTTCCTCCGGGTGCTCCGTTTCCTCCCACAGTCCAAAGACGTGCAGGTTAGA